>NW_024038499.1:0-51367 GCF_016077235.1 Cyprinodon tularosa
GGATTTCTTACCCAGGTTGCAGGGGGGTTTTACCCCCCCTGCAACCCTGGTTTGCATTTGTATAGCTCACAGCATGTTCATTTACATGTTAAAGCCTCCCCTAGAATTCCATGGGGGGGAGGCATGGGGGGAACACTGCCTAAGAAATTCCACGTCAATTTCTGACAATTTACCGGAGTTTTCGGCGAAGCCTGCAAATTGCCGTAAACTGCCGCTAACCTGAAGTTCCACGACAATCTACAGTGCAGTATATTGACGAAAATCCCACTTTTCATGCAGTGCCTAATTTAGCAATTTCTTGCAGTTCACAGAAAAAACGGTGGGTGGCTTTATCTGTGACATCAGACACATACTCAGTGGACAGGGCTCTGATTCGATAAGAGATTTTGTTTGAGCTCTCAAGTACATAAGGGAGTAATGGTTCAAGCGCTGTCAAAGCAGTTCCACTCTCATACCCACAATGGCATTCTGGTGGTAAGAAGAATGCGGGTCATCTATTTTAAAGGTTCTCATTATTTTTCCATACCTGTTTAGGAAGTCTGTTACATTTTCATCAACCTCTGTGTCAGTGATGCCACTAACAATCACGGAGTTTGGAACTTTAATGTTTTCTTAGTCAACTATATCCATTTCTCGCTGAACTTGGCCTTTTTTCCTTTTTTTTTTTTTTTTTTTTTTTTGTGATCTGGGTCAGAAATACAGTTTAAGCTTCTATTTCCTACTCCTGGCTGGCTCGCCACTTTCTGTAACACTTACGATGAGTTTACACTTGATAAAACAGATAATAAGACCCGTGCTAGGTTCGGCTATGAAAGTAGAGAAATGTGTAAGTGTATTAATGACCACAGACCAGAAAATATGATTAAACTGCCGGCTTATTATTTGAAAAGAACAATATTACAAACAATACACATACAATGACACAAAATTCAATCAAAATAGTTTCCCTGTTTCTTTCAGAATAATCAGTTTGACCCCTGTTTCACATTTACACCTAATTTTAGGTATTAAAGGATACTATTTATTTAAACCTAGGTTATAGTTCTATTTAAGTTCAAGATTGGTACGATTAACTATTTTATTTATAGTTTGTTCAAATTTAATCTATTTTTTAATCAATTTTAGTTATTTAGAGTTCTTTCTAGGAAGTTAAGGGGTTTTACTTTCCTGGTTTAACTATTTCTTTTTTCTATTATAACCCAACAGACAATTTACATTCCACACAATTACAATGAATACTGAAAATGATCCAGAAAGAAAATCAATAAAACACAAAATAACCAAATCCAGCAAAAGACTGGATAACTTGTGCTTCAATCAATGTCTTTTCTCTCTGTTGATCCTGAAGGGTTAATTCTGAATCCACTGCTGTTTTTTAGCAGGAAAAAATGGGAAGGTCATACCAGTTTGGATGATTTGAAATGTCCAGCAGAGGGCGTATCTCCTGCTAGACGGCGGTTACAGGGCTCCTGGGTTACGGCTCGCCATCTTGTTTCTCAATAGTGGAATCCAACTCAGCAATCGACTTTCTCGGTCCAATCTCCAGCAGAAACTTAAAGGCCAAGTCCAGTTCTGTAACATAAAACACTCCCGAATTCGGTCAGGGAAAAAAAAATATATGTGGAAAGCTCCTCCTCCAAAAACGTGACAAATATTCCAGACAGCAGGTAGTCTTTTCAATGGTCAATTTTCTCTTATTGTCTCTCTTTACCAGCACAACTCCATTAGCTTCTTCGTTCTCTCTATTCTTCTCCCTCGCTTTCTCTGCTAGCGCCAGAGAACATAGCGACCCAATTGGCTGGAGCTTGTCACATGGGCTACAAATCAATGTGACCCTTCAGAGTAAGACGTTTTTCTCGGATTTAACCATTTAGCTGCTGGCAAAATAAATCTCTTTTATACAGTTTTAAACAAAATAAAATATAAAATGAAATACACCATTTATAATATCTGTAATTATTATTATTAATATTTTTAACTATTTTAAAGCCTATTTATTTCCTATTTATTTATTTATTTCGTATTTGAGCATTTTATAGCTATTTTTATGAAAAGGTTTATGTTTAATGAGGCTATGTTTTCCTGGGTTACACAAACACAACCCTGAGAAACCTGACAGCCTTTATTCTCCATTAAAGGTTACTGGTGAGAATCCAACTCTGCAGACATGGTGATTTTCTCATGAATAGATATATGTTTCTACCAAGGACATAAAAAAAAAAATCAAATTAAGCTTCTGTTCAGAGTGTTTTAAAAGTATGAAAATAAAAATTTACTTAAGACAATTTTCAGCAAAGTATCCTTTCACTTCACTATATTAGGTCCTGCAAGAAAATACAGTAATAGTGAGTAAACTTTTCATTTATATTTCACAGAGAAGAAAGGGTCAGAAACTGCACAAAAATGCAATGAAACAGAGATTCCAATGCCGTCGGGGAGTGGCTAGTGGTTAGGACATAGAGCTTGGAATCCAGAGGTTCTGAATTTGAGCCCCACTCCCACAGCCTCCACTCTGGGTCCCTGAGGAAACATCCTTAATCCCACACTGGCACCTCACAATAGAAGCCTATTGCTCCCCAAGGATGGGTTAAATGGAGAGAGTGAATTTTGTTACACTGTGCTTGTGACAATGAAATAACAATAAATTGGTGAGCATCTAAAAGGAAGTTAAACATAAAAACCAACTTAGTGCTTCTCTGCTTAACATTGCTGTTTCTTTCTTAAACGTAGCCACCTATGGAGCTAGTTGTTTGGAATAGAGCTAAAGTACCCAGAGAGAACCCACTCATGAAGTGAATGACCTGCACTTGTTTGCATTAATATTATTTAATAATCAAATTGTATTTGGGGTGTCATGTGCTTTCTTCTGAATTCACAACCAGACAGCTGTGAAATTGAAATGAAAGTGTTATTCCAGCTTAATCACAGTCACACTTCTGAAAGAAATTAACAGCGACTTCCAACCAAAAATAAGAATTTATTAACAATTATCAATTATAAACTCCATGATAAGCATACTTTTGTTCATAACTTTAAGCCAAGCTAATAAAACTCCACTGAACTATATAATCTTATGAACATATAGTATATGTGTACTTTATACTTTCTCAAGCAAGAAGGTTAACCAATTAAACACTGAAGGTACTTTCTGTCTGTTAAAAACAGCTGCTCCCTAAATCCATCTTAGACAGGAATCTGGCAGCACACTTTAGCTGACAGATGACGACTAAACCAGATAGTGACAAGCATAGCATAGAGGTTGCAGGAAGGGGAAAATAAAGGCTTAACCCACTGATGACAGGCTAAACTGGCTGAAGGCAGACTTGAAAATCCAGAAATCCAGGGCTTCTCTGATGTACCGCTGTCCACTTCCTGTCTGACACAGCCTCTCTCCTGCCTTCAGCGCTCTGTTTGCTTTTTGTTTAAACAGACCAAAATAAGCAGAACAGGGAGAGAAACACCCAAGAAAACTATCAGTCAGACAGGATTCATGATAAAATGTTAACCCATTTTCACAGTTCAAAGCTAAAACATCAAAAAGTATTATTAATTAAATTTATATATATAAATATATATAGGTTATGACATTTTTCATCATTTAGTAAATCAGATATGCTTTTGCCTAGCGTCCGTTTTATTTTCTTCTGTTTTCTTTCTTATTTGAACTGATTTGACTTACATGACTTCCAGCTTTGTGTGTAATTATATGTTAATGACATGAACTTACATGGCTCTTCCCCACGTTTTTTCATTCACACACTGATTTTAAAGAGTAACGTTTGAAATTATTGCACAGTGTATGCAGGAGAGATAGCTAAAAACCTCAGAAGTGGTATAATGTCCATGTAAATCCTGCACCCTAAGTGACCTCGCCCACTAGTAGAAACCTGCAATCAGTGAAAGGATGAAAAGGGACCACCCATATATATGCTCACCATCCATAACCATTACAGAATTAGTACTATTGTCTTAATGAACCTGGATTTTTGTTCTTGTGGATCCAAACAACTCAGATAATATTTATGACTATATATATGGAAAAATACTTGAAATAGATGATTGTTGAATCAAACTTGGAAAAAAGAGTAGTGAGTAAAATAAATTAAACCAGATAAAAAGAAGTTTATTACTGCGGCTGCAGAATTTCTGCCGTTTATTACTGCAGCTACTCAATGGGGATTTATCCACAGAACAATATTGACACTATTGTTCCTACTCTTACTCTGTGATACATTCAGTCTATTAAACCATATAGATATTTACAGATACAAATGCATCACGTTGTGAAGCTTTATCCTGACCAGTTACTTGCAGTGCTGCATAAAAAAACATTTTCTAATACTTTAGTTTACATAAAAAATGTAGGTGTTATAGCAAGCCATAAATATTCCTTCCTTTTATTATTTATAGAAGATTTCATGAGAAACATGAGACCTGCCTGGTTTAAATATTCAAATTGTAGAACATTTAAATTTAGCTGGTATACAGAGATCTGTGTCTGAAGCACATTAACATTTGACTGAGGACAGTACTCAGCTGCACATCAGGAAGGAAACATTCCAGTTCATAAGGTAAAAAAAAAAAAATACATTTAAGTTTTGTCTTACATATAATGCAGACATTCATGGAAAGAAATATAATAACCACCCTTATTTTGTTTTATAACTTGTTTTTTAGTTAGGCATTTTTATACAAAAATTAAAAGAAGGATGTTATAATTATTTATGTTCATGATTATATTTGAAGAGTTCATTTGCAAAAACAGATAAATGCCATAAAAAAAAGAGCTAATTTACTCTTTGCAGCTTATAAAAATGAATTTTTTTTATTTATAAAAAGGGAGTTATCTGTTTTTGCAAATGAAATCTTCATATATTGAATATCTAGAACAATAGCACCTTTTCTATTTTTGAGTATTTATGGATATAAACTACTGACAGCTTGCACTGAAATCAACAATAGATTTGACATTAAATAAATCAGTGAATAACTAAACACTGAAAATTTAAACGCTAAAAATTTAATCACAGTATAATGCAGACACTGATAAATCAAACATTGCCAGAAAAAAGGTAAAATGAATCAACATACTCTCATATTCTACAGATTGTTTTTAATGAGAGGTGGTTTAAGTGACACAACAAGCTAAAAACAGTAAACTAGAGCCTATAGGCTTGAGTGTCGGAGGTGGAGCTAAACTGAAGGCTTCTTCAAAGGTTTTTCTGGAGCTTTTTATCCTTTACTTACAATTAACAAATGAAACCCTTCTGTTGATGCAGGGCTGACTCAGCACATCTGGAGCCTTTAAGGAAAACTCAACTGAGACACGTTAAGGTTTAGATTTTCGCAAATTTTTGTAAAGACCCGCCCTCTCCACTTTTAAGAAAAAATGCACATGCACAACCTTGTACCCATTTCTGAGAAGGAATGCCTATTAAACGGGTGCAAGAGCATACACAAGCCAAAAGAAGATTTGCAATTTTTGCACATTCATTACCTCTAAGTAAAAATGGGGAACGCCATGTAGGACAGCCTTACGTAAACATATCACCAGAATGTCAGACTTAATTCTCAGCAGAGAAATTTTAAAAGAATAAGAAAAGCTCTTTGGTCTTGATTAGTGTGTATTTATATCTAGGAGATGTAAGTGTGACCAAATCAATTTAATTTTCACGTTTTTGCTTTGTTTTTGGAACAGTAAAACTGCTCAAGGAAAAATATTCCATCTGATATCAAGGATGCAGTGGAGTGTGATTCTGCTCTTTCTGATGGGTAAGTTGATCTAAGCACAACTACACTCACTGGTTTCTGGTAATATACAGACTCATGGAGACATGGAGAGATGGCTGATATATTAACACACAGAAAGTAACTAATAACAATAGAAAACAATATAATGTAGACCTTAATGATTTTCTTAGTCTTGTGAGGGAACATAAAATGAAAAATACAAGACAACCTCCTATGAGCCAATGTGTCCCTTCATCCCTGTAACCCTTTAAAAACAAATCTAAACTAAGACCCACTGCAAATGGTGGTGGATATTTATAATCTAGTGCTAAAAAAATAAATTTTTCATGTTTCCAGGTCGTTTTTTCATCAACTGTCAGCTCTATGAGTATCACTACATTAATGAAGAAAAGAACTGGACTGAAGCTCAGCAGTACTGCAGAGAGAACCACACTGACCTGGCCACAGTGTCTAACATGGCAGACATGAAGAGATTCCTCAGTAACTCAGCAGGAAACATGACAGAAGCTTGGATTGGTCTGTATGATCAGACAGATGTTAACAGAACATGGTACTGGTCTCTGCCTGGAATGAAGTTTAATGAAAGTGAGACAAACTGGGACCAAGTTAAACACAAAGAACCAACTGATAGAGCAAATAGAGATTATGAGAACTGTGGGTTTCTATATAAAAATCTTAAATGGGCGGATACTCAGTGCCAACATACCAGATGTTTCCTGTGTTATGATGGTGAGGAAGATGAATCACATTTTCTGTATTTTTTATTATAAAATTGTTCTCTTAAAATGCCTTTTGTTAAAATGAGAAGGATTTGTCCCCTTGGAAGAAAAGGCTGTAGCGCCCCGGGGGCCGTCTCACCGGTTCTTTTTCTGGGAGCAAGTTATTTACTACTCTTAACTTAAACTGGGTAAAACCATATAAAAAACGACTATAAAAACTGGAGTAAAAAAGTAACAGAGTTTATTCCAGATCAGGTCGTTACAGGACAGAGAAAAAAGCTTAGAGCTTACACAGCTGTGGTCTCAAAAATCACGTCCGCGAGCGTCCGGCAAAGTTTGAGCCCCGAACAACGTCATCTCCTGCTTCTTATAGCTCATGAGTCTATGTGTTGCATCATGGTGATGTTGAGCTGGCCATATCAGAAACTGACACGCCATCCATGTCTTGAACTTCATGCAGCTCGCTTCTATACTTCAGGACTACAGATAGCTATCCTCTATCAGACCGGCTCCAAGATGTGCCCATATCCTGTGTATTCTTAAAGACACGAAGGCTGTCCTGATTAGATGACCTCCGTACACACGTGACATCCACAATGTGAAGGAAGGCCTTCTACTCTGTCTACTCTGACTAACAAACACTTTCTATGGATTTTTCTTATATAAAGTCAATATGATGTATTTGTATCTCTTTACTCCACAGAAACTAATAGAACCCAGAAATACCACTTGATTAGAGAGGAGAAGACCTGGCAGGAAGCTCAGAGTTACTGCAGAGAGAATCACACAGACCTGATCAGTGGAATGAAGCAGCTACAGGATGGAGAACTGGAGGAAGTGATGAGCTCTGTGGGAGATGAAACACAAATATACTTTGGTCTCTTCAGAGACACATGGAGGTGGTCAGATAGAAGCAGTTTCTCTTTCAGACACTGGGTGAATGAGTTTAATAATGAGAAATACAACAGTGGGCAATGTACAGTCATGATGTTCAATCATAAAGGCAGATGGAAGAGTGAGGACTGTACTGTTGAAAAACCCTTCATCTGTTATGATGGTGAGATGTTTTTATAAAGCTTATCCGATGTTGAACTTTTTTTTTATTGATTTATATTGCCTGTACATGTTGTAAATATATTTTTAAAGCAATTAATAACGTTCAATGCACACACATTCATATCATATTCTGCAGAGTCCATATGTATATATAAAAAAAAACATACAATTAGAAAATCAAATATTTCTGTTTACTCAAATAAAAAAACTTTGGATCATTATCTCTGAATACTGATGAAGTATTTGACAAAGAATCTGGTTTGTCCATCATCACTATGGCAGATAAAATGATCCTGGTCAAAGAAAATAAAACCTGGGAGGACGCCTTATACTACTGCAGAGATCACTACCATGACCTGGTCACCATCACCAGCCTGGATGAGCAGAGATGGATCCAGGAGAAAGCCAAGAACGCCTCGACTGATTATGTCTGGATGGGACTGCGCTACACCTGTACTCTGGATTTCTGGTTCTGGGTCAGTGATGAGGTGGTCAGGTATAAGAACTGGGCCTCAGGGGAACCAGTGGATGACTGTGACATGTCTGGAGCCATGGAGACAGGAGGAGGACATAAGTGGAGGAAAATAAATGATCTAGAGGAGTTTAACTTCATCTGCTCTAAGGAATAACACTGATTGTTTTATAGATTATTTGTGTTGCTTTATTCTGTGATGCTGAGAATTGTGTGGAAAAATTATTTAAATTAAATTAATTATTAGTATAAAGATAATATTTCCACCAAACTACAGCACTTTAAACCTGTTAAATATTATCCTTTTTTTTCTGGCTTCTTCCATGGAAACATCTACTTCTCTATCAGAGAAGGTTCAACTTTTCCTTTATTTTGATCAGGTTTTGGTTATATATTTATGGGCTTTCTGTAAATAGGGGACGCAAGTGTGCAGTTACTTCAGAATTCCAGAAAGAATAATATAAATACATTAAAGAAGTGCATTAAAAAAATAAAACGTAATCACACCTATTAACAAACTAAATGCGTCTGACTCTTGATTTTTTTTGTGTGTTGTCATTCCTTTTTGGGTTTATTTTAAGTCTAGTTTTTTTCTTGGAGGCCTAATAAAGGTGTGTGTACTGTCAGGTATAGGTGTGTCATACATCAGAAACTAAATATTTAATTAGTTAAAGAAACCTCAGTTTATAATCATAGATACATATCAAACATTTCATGTATTTCTAGACGAGGTTTGCTCCCATTGCTTTAGGGATTTTGGACCACTCCTCCATACAGATGTTCAGATCCTTCAGGTTTCAGGGCTGTAACTGGGCAACATGGACCTTCAGCTCCCTCCAAAGATGTTTGGATTGGGTTCAGGTCTGCAGACTGGCTAGGCCACTTCAGGACCTGGAGCTGCTTCTTATTGAGCCACACCTTAATTTCTCTATTTGGATCCCATTAGTTCCCTCAAGGTGGTTGCTAGTCTTCCTAGGCTGGGGTCCTAGAAATTTTTAAATTAAGTGTAAATAAAATTAATATATAAATAAAGTACAAAAATAAATTCAAAGTATTTGCATTGGAAAAAAAAACTACAAAAGTACTTTTAAAATGGAGAGAAGACAGTCATTTTTTCAGTAACCTCACTAAGTGACTTTTGATGTTTCTTATTAAAGACACTTTTTTTATTTTTGTCTCTAAGATGTGATGTAAAACAAATCCCTGCATTTGGGCCTCTGTCAAAAACTTCTCATAGAAACTGAATTGTGCCTGAGGACCACAGGAGAACCTGAACTCATTTGGTGAGACACACTGTGACACAGTGGTGACAAAACTCACTAGAAGTGTTTTTTACATAGAAAAACAGGCTGTTGGTCGATCAGAACTGTGTGAATAAACATCAAAGGGTTGCCTGTAATAGAGACAGTTAAAGTATTTCTCATTTTTAGAGAAAGTTAATTTCTTCCTGATCTATTCCGAGCTCTGAAGTTTCCATAAATGCTTCTGTGCAGCATTGGACCACAGAACTGGACAGAGATGAAGGCGACGCAGCGCAATGTTCTGAGCAACCATTTTTAGAACAGAAGTTGGACAATAAGCAGATTATCTGTACCTCTGCCCATCATTCTAATATTATGGTTAATTTGGTTTGCTCCAATCTAAAGCCCAACAGTTTAACCTTAGAGACCTGCTGCACCAGTGCTCCCTCTAGTGACAGATGGAGATCATTGGTACATGACTGAACTCACTGATTAAATACATTTGTCTTCAAAACACATTAACAAAAATGAATTTAGTACTAATTTCTCCATTTTCCTCCACTTTACTGTCAGATATCTTCTCCCTGTTGATTAGTGCTCTGATCAGAAATTGATGTGTTTGTAAAATAACCATTCAAAAAGCAAACAAAAAAAGTAGCATCATCAGCATAAAGGACTATACTAGCCTAAATGAACATGGAAAGTAATTTATGAAAAGAGAAAATTAAAGTGGTCACATTAAACTTCCTTGAGGTCGACTTCATGGTGTAATTTTAGCTCTGGATAAACTTCCATTAAAATACACTTCTTAACAATCAGAAAGGTAAGATGTCATTCATTAGGAGCACTCTTTCGGAGGAAGTTTTTCTAGTCAATGCAAAGATCAATGACAGCAAAAGCTGTTTTATTTATTTAATTTTTCTTTAGTTTTTTATCTGTTAGGTTTATTCTTAATACATCATGTGCATTGTTACTCTGTTAGCCAGATTAGATGGGGTTGAAGGCCTTCCTTCACATGGTGGATTACACTGCGTGTATGGAGGTAATCTAAATAGGACAGCCTTCTTGTCTTTTACAGATACTTTGGACAAGGACACATCTCGGAGCCGGACTGATAGAGGAGAGCTATCTGTAATCCTTGGGCATGGAGGCAAGATGCATAAAGGTTAGGGCATGGATGGCGTGTCAGTTTCTGATTTAGACAGCTAAGCATCCACCTGATGCAACACATAGACTCATGAGGTATAAGAAGGAGGAGATGACCCAGTTCGGGGCTCAATCTTTGTCTGTCCTGTAACGACCTGATTTGGAATAAACTTTGTTACTTTTTTACTCCTGTTTCAGAGTCCTTTTTTTTATATGGTTCTACCCAGTTTGAGTTAAGAGTAGTAAATAACTTGCTCCCAGGAAAAGAGCCGGAAGGGAAGTTCTGAGTTGCAGCTGCCTTCAAAGGAATAAAACTTCCATATTTAGCATATCCATTGACTGATGATCTATCACATGAGTCAGAGCAGTGTTAGTAACCCTGAACCCTGCTGAACTTGTTTAAGGATTGAATAGAGTCATAATTTTAGATTATATCCAAAGGTTTTGAGATGATCCACTAACAGCAGAACAATTTAAAAAAGACTGATCGATTGAACCAGCATATTGGCAGCCATTTTAATCCTCCTTCAAGGTCATCAAAACCAGATAAAGGATCCTTAGAAATACCTTGTAGTTTATCTTTAACAGTTTTTAATCCAAAATCTCCAGGTTAAAGCAGCAAATGTTTCCATCCATTAAATCAGTTATTATTTTAGAACAGTTTTCCTTTAAGTTTGTCTGAAATCTCAGACCGTTGACTTTGTTGATGAAAAATATATTAAAACAATTTCTGTTGTTGCTTGGTTCCTCACTTTACAATAGACTTTTCTATTCTTATCTCTCAGAAGCATGAAGGATCTGAGCTCACCACTAAACCATAGTGAACTGTTTATCCTGACATTTTGGTGATTGCAGTGCTGCATTTCTTGAACTCCTCATTGCTGTAGCTCAGGGTAAGCTCTGTTTTAATTGGAGGTTAGCCTTCAACTGTGGTATCCAATGCTGAATAACACAACAATGTAAAATAATATTCAGAAAACAATAAGCATTTTCTGATCCGTCAACTGTCTTTTTTTTTTCTTTTCATTTTCTTCCTCCCTAAAACACAAAAGCCCCAAATCCAATGAATGCTGCACAAAAGATTATTAGGTGGATAAATGACACTTTCTCAAGTGTTTAGAATATTCACTTACATTAATACCCATTAACATTGTCCAGTTTAGAGTATGCAGACTTAATTCAATTCATTTCAGTTTATTTATATAGTGCAAATTCACAACACTTGTCATCTCAAGGCACGTTACAGTCTTTACGGTCTTAATGAGATGCAGATTGATTTTGTGATCCAAGAGACTGAAACCAATAAAAAGAGTGCTCTGATGAATGTGTGGAGCTGATCTGGTCTAAATTACCAGTGCTGATTTTCTTTCCTAGTCTGGCCCTGGAAGCAAAGCACAGATTTCTATAAGTAGCTCAGAGGTGCTTCTGCTGTGGATCTTTGATGGAAACTTTACTTTCAAGCTAACACCCCCAAAATAATTGCAGCACATATTAGCTTAAGCAACTGGACTAAAAATAACTCATAATAGGAGAATTTCTTCTGTTAAGACGATTTTAGCGTTTAACAATAATCTAGTGAGCAAAGACAGTGTAGACGGTGCGGGCGGTTATAGTTCTTCTTCCTTTAAACTGTGTCTGGATGCATCTAAATAATGGAGGCAAGAAGTAAAAAGATTGAGTAAATCCTCTGTATTAAGGTGACCACATTTCTGCAATCTAATCTGGGGACATTTCCAGCTCATAAATAAAAAATAAATATATTTTATGAAAATTAAAGTAGGAACCCGGGACAGTGATGTTTTCATACATTACATATCTATTAACATTTAAACAAAAAAAATCAAGGAATGCGCCTCTTCCATTTCCTAAAATAGATATTAATCAATCAACAGTGTCTATTAGTGCCAACTGGTCCTTCAGTCTTCTCTTTCTTCTTCGCTTGTGAGCAACATAACATTGTGTTCAGGGACAGGCCGGTTTGCATAATGGAGTTTGTCGGAATGGTCCTCTTTTTCCATTCCAACAAATTAAACTGAAACATTTTTACACATATACAAATTGAAAAACACGTTTTTTAACATAATTATCACTATAAAAGTAAATGTCCTCCAGTGGTTTATACTGTATCCTGGAGAGCGGCAGTGGATTGGGGAGCCTTCAGCCGCCTGGATTGTAATCTGTGTCATGAATAAAAAAGTTATGTTAGATTTTCTTATTTAGATTAAATTACAACAGTTAAAACACATCTATAAATCTGGATCATTCTAATAGGCAGCTTAAAGCAGCCACAACAAAAACACATGTTTTGTCATCACATGTATAGATGAATGAAAAATAAGCTTTCAGGGCATAAAAATAATGTGTGGAAACATTTTGACATGCTAAATCCTACTAGATCAGTGTTAAAAACACACCTCCAACTCTCTCTGGGAAACTGGCATCCCAAGATGGCCGCTTCCCCAGCCATGAGTGTTTCCACATTCTTCTCTCCCTTTATTTCAGATTTGACTGGATTCACATTAATTCTACTGTCAGAGTATCCTAGACAGATTTTTCTTCCCTCCGTCTCTGACTGGGCCTCAGTTCCAAACAAGGAAATGGGGAAGAAGTGATGCTTTTCTGTTGTTGAAAACTGAAGGATAATTGTTGGTTCTTCATATTTCAGTTAGTGAACAGATGCCAAATATTATAAAAATTGAAAAAGAAAGTTAATGTCAAAATTACAATTTTCAAAGTTTTCATCACTCAGTGCTTCTATGTTCCTCTTGCATGTCTGCTTTTTTCTCCTTCAACCCAAGTCAGCCTCAGCTGAAGGCCGCTCAAATTCATCCTGGTTCTTCTTCAGCTGGAGGTTTCTTGCTGTTAAAATTTGTTTTTATTCTCCTCTGTCCCTGCATGCATGCTCCATGTAAAGAATTGTTGTAGAGTCAAGGACACAATGCGAGCAAATATCTACCATCGCCACATTATTGTCCAAAAGGAGAGAATCCTGAAAGTCAATGAGTCGATGCAGTCAGACGGATTAGATAAATAAACTGAATTAGTTAAATTGAAAAAAGAATAAAGGAGGGTCCAGAATGTGTGCTTCCATTGCACAGAGACAAAATCTGCGTGTTTGGTTTAGACAGCACAGATCGATGTGCTGTTTTTTTTTTTTTGTTTGTTTTAACAGTGTCCTGTCTGGCATTGTGGCAATAAGAATAATTGTCTTGATCCAAAAAAGAGCCCAACAGATTTTACTTTCACAACTAGAGCAGTAGGGCTATTGCTATAGTGTTTCATGCATACTTGTTTCATGCATAGAAATTGCTTAATTATAATGATGCAGGGAGTTTTACAGATTATATGGACACTGCAATGTAGGTAGAACAGAAGAAGAAAAAGAGAAAAAAGGAGAAAAGATAAAAGAAAGAGGAGATAATAGGGAGATAATGATAAAAACATTTTCAGTCTGCTTCATCACCTGCAAAGAGATGTAAAAAGGACAGCACAACCAACAGACATGGTACGAGACATACAATACCACATCTGTAACACCTAGATACTATCGCTGAAGTAGTATTATTTAATCTGACATGTACTCTGTGTTACCAGATAATAAGAATATGAGCTTTCTGTATGTAAGTGAATTTCTGAGTACCTGGAGCCAAGCACCTGTAGTTGTTTGTGAGACTGCACTTGTGCATGTGAAGTTTATCCAAAAAAAAAGAAGCTAAATAGTTGTTATGAAGACCCGAAGAAGCACCCTCCCAGAGCACTGAGTCCAGCGCCACTAGACCCAAAGCCCCAGACGCCCAAAGGGACCCCAAGAGTTATTGTTGTTGCGTGTTGCTATCAGGTGTAATTAAAACTGGGAGTACCAAAAGGGGGTGTCCAGCACAGTCCACCCCCCGTCTGGCACCACCCCATATAGGTGGTGCCAGTGCATCCCCCCAATCGACAACCCAGAACCCTCAATGTCAAGTGCACCCGCTGACTCCACCCCCGTTCCCCAAGAGCCCCCCCGAGGGAAGGGGGCCCCACCAGTCGCACTGACATAGCCCGAGGGCCAGGGCCCGGCGGACCCACAAGCCAGTCGGCCACAGGGCCAACAGCGCCCCCCCCGGTGTTTATTTTTTATTTGCATACATGAATCTGTGTGCAAGCTGCAACTCCCTCTTCCTTCTGTGTGAATCCAAGGTAGAAAATCAGTGTATTAATCCTGTTAAATCCAGTTGAACCGGAAACAACTCCCCCTGCAATTAGAAAATGGCATGTTTTTAAATTTCAAATATTTAACAAATGCAATGAATAGCCCAGCTCTAGGTAGGGTTAGAGCGGGCAGGGAGGGGTGCAGCTGGAGTGGAGGTAGAGAAGGGTTCAGAGCACCTAGTGGTGAAATTTTCTCATTTAAAAGCGTTTTAAACCAAAGCAATTTGTTTAATTAACGTTTTACCATTGTTTACGAATACTAATTAATAATGCCACTGAACAAGAAATTGTTTATGTCCTCTATAGCAGATAAAGTGATACTAGTCCAAGAAAAAAAATCCTGGGAGGATGCCTTAGACTATTGCAGAAAATACCATGTTGACCTGGTCACCATCACCAACCTGGATGAGCAGAGATGGATCCAGGAGAAAGCCAAGAACGCCTCGACTGATTATGTCTGGATGGGACTGCACTACGCCTGCACTCTGGATTTGTGGTTCTGGGTCAATGACAAAGTGGTCAGGTATAAGAACTGGGCCTCAAGGGAACCAGTGGATGACTGTGACATGTCTGGAGCCATGGAGAGAGGAGGAGAACATCAGTGGAGGAAAAAAAATGATAGTGAGAAGTTTAATTTTATCTGCTCTAAGGATTAAAACAGTTTGTATAATAGATTAAGTGTGGTGTTTTAACGTAGGATATTTTGTAGTTCTGTGGAAACATCTTGAATTATAAAAAAAAAAATCACTCTTTCTAACTGTGAGGGATTTAATAAATGACTTGTTTGTGGAAGGTTTAAGTCTTTGTCTTTCTCAATGTAAGAACTTCTCACCACTCTCTTTTTCTTTGAGGTCACTTGGTCAGGTGTTGCCATAGAAACGCACCTATGAGCAGTGCTGACAAGGACCTGGTGTTTTACAATCAGCCTCATAAGGAAAATCATTTCATTTTTAACATTTTTAATTATCTGTTAATCTGTGAATTTTTAAATAAAAAAAAACGTAAAACAAAATAGACATTAATAGAGAACAACAATCTTTCAGTTTTTTATATTGACAATTTCCTGATTTACATATAAACCATACTCTAAATGTGCAGGGTCTGCTCCGGTCCAGCCAGGTCAAGATCCGCTATTGCAATCACACTAAACAGTAAAAAAAAAACGGCAAGAAGATCCGGTTTGTCAAATTAAAATATAGTAATAACAGATTGGTAACTACAAATTAGAGCATGATTCTTATATATTTAAAAAAAACTAACAGTGTTTATTTAAAAGATTAGATGCAAACTATTGGTCCTTCAACAGACCAGGAAGCAGATTTCTCATCTCCATCAGAAACCACACATCTGCTGGATGCTGATGGGGATTTTTTAATATGTCATATTAATGCCTTGCATGCTGTCCTCAAGCTTCAAGGATAAGTCGGAGTGCAGCAATATGGGAGGAACAGCGGAAGCTGTAGGCTTTGCTTTGCGCAGGAGGTAAGGAGCGCAGCAGAGACGGAGGATGGGGGATTTTGGGGTTACATTAGAAGCTGCGCCAGTGAAGTTAGACAATGTCGCCAGAAAACATGTGATAATTTATAAACGTTTTAAATCAGGTTGGGTCCAGATTAGCCAGCAGGTTGGTCCAGATCCGGATCACAGTTCTTTAATCAGTGACCTCTGCTTTAGATTATTGCTTAGCGTCAATTTGTTGAATGTAAATGGGTTTTATTTTCCACTAGAGTTTAAATTTTGTTGATTGTTTCTAAATAGAAAATTTAAATGTAAAGGTTTCCAACCCTTTTATTAGAGATTGTACAGGCTGATGCTTTAAAAGCTGCGTTGATTAAATCTCGGTGTAACTTTTTCTTTCCTTTTTTTTTGTTCTTTTGCTGTTATTTAGGAAAGTGTCTGCAAACCTTACATTAACCTTTTATAGGATGATCCTTTATTTCTAGTGTCTTCTTATTTATGCCCCTCCACACTAACTCCATGTGAACCTGTGTCTATAGATCAGGTTATATATTTAATAAATGTCTGTAAAAATTGGGCACTGTAAAAAGTTAAACACTGTAAAGATATCTTCTACAATAAAAAGTAACCACATCTTATTTGGTGTCTCGTTTTTCTCTCTAATATGTGATGTGTTTTAAAGGCAAGGGATGCTGTCAAACTGAGAGTCCATGTAATGTTTAGTAGGTAGCTCCCATCCACAGGAAGCCAGAGTCTATACCAAACTTTCTAGTTAAATATGGAGATGTGTCTATATAAAATGGCTGTAAAAACAACAGCATTCAAAATCTGCTCCAAGAGAGAGAAAATTAATAATTACCCTATGGTGGCTTGATAAGCTTAAAAGCAAAACACTGTTAAGCAAAAAAAAAAATATGATCCTCCTTTTGTTAAAATTAAATGAACAGTCAGATCTCTTTGGTTAAGTTCGGAGCTGGGTACGTTTTTGTTGCTTTTAAGTTGTTATTGTAAACTTCGAAAATGTGTGGGACTGCTGCCAATTCTCACAGCAGGTAAACGTTTGCATGGGATATTGCACATTTACATGCAAAATAATAATTTTTTACATGTTTTTTTTCTGTGTGGGTTAGTGTTTTGGCTGCCACTGGGTAATACAGATTGTCAGCATTTGATTATGTTCAAGTCAGAAAACTGGCTAGGCCACTCCAGGACATTGAGGTTCCTTTCTTTAATCATTCTTTATTCAGATCTCCCTAAATTCCCTGAAAGTGGTTGCCTGTGTCCTTGGGCTCCACAAAAACTACAAAATCACAATGTAAAAATCCCATTAACTTTATAAAATCATGGCCATTACAACAATTGTGTGTGGAAATTACATATTTAAAAGTTATTTAGACCGAAATCCAGACTGTCAGAATGGAAGAATTAATTAATTTGGATTGAGTTTGTTGAATTTAAAGAATAGTTTAAACTCAAACTTCAAGAGACTATCGGAAGAACATGCTAGTGAATTTGAAAAATGACTATGTACTGAGAATGCTAAATAACAGCAAAGAAGAAACAAAGCAAAATACACCTAAACACCTTTATCTACCCAAAAGAAAATTGGATCCATTTCCTTCCCACCAGGTTTCAAATGTTCTTCAGACCAGACGGCTTCACAGGGAGTCATACAGGGAGAAACATAGTTAACATGTTGATGGAGGTAAAAAATAAATGCGGCTTTAGTGGTAAAATAGTCGCTGTTTTTACAGATAAAGCTGCCAACATGCTAGTTGCTGTCTATCTCACTGACCTATTACAGTACATGTTGGCTGTCTTACCAATGTGCTTAATTTTGCTTCACAGTCTGCTCTTAAAACTGCTGCAGTCACACGGCTTTTGAGCAAAGTAAGATGCATCTCTGCTTTTTTTCATCAAAGTACTTTGGCCTGTCGTGCCCTCAGAAAGATTCAGAGGTTGTTGGACCTTCCACAGCACAAACTATTAATTGATGTCCCTCTGAGGTGAAACAGTGCTTTAGACATGCTGGAGAGATTCTTGGAACAACAACCAGCTGTCTCTGCTGCCTTACTCACCCCTGCCAGTCTGGGTCCTTGAGTAAGACCCTTAACACCAAACTTCTCCCTTGGGGCCGCACAGTGGCATCCCACTGCTTCTCAAGGAGATGGGTTAAATGCAGACGTGAATTTCTCCAGTGTGAGATTAATAAAGTAATATAATTATTATTATGGCAGCAGAGGATATTGTACAGGCTCTTAAGCGATTAAAGAAAGCCACCATAGTGATGTCTCAGGAAAGCACCTCTACTCTGTCTGTCATTGCAACCCTAAAGCTGAGCTAGAGGAAGTGTTCACACAACTTGTATCTTGTAGCTCTCACCAAGGAATTAGCCACTGTTAAAAGTTCATTGAGTACTTAATAATAATAAAATTCACACTATAATACATTTTTTTTCTTGTTGTCAAATGGAATGCTAATCAGCCTGTAATTATTTGAACACTCACCAGGAAAGAAATTGAACTATATTTATTTCACATTTTTAACCCCAAAATGCATATCCAATTAATTATATCAAATTATAAATCTGTTCTTTATTAATGAAATTTTATATTTATTTATATATATTTTTTCAACAGCACCAGAGAGGGCTGATAGATGTAGAAGATGAGGTAATTGAACCCCTGATTACCCTTCTGGACCACCATCAAAGAAAGCAAGGGACTCTCGTGCTCTGGCTGATCTCTTTGGAAGCTCATATAAAACTCCACTAGCAGTGACCAGAACCAAAGATATGAAGGCCTTAGATGAGGTGATGCGTTATAAAGAGGTACAACCACTGTGACTCTCCACAAATCCACTCCATTGGTGGAGAGAGCATCCCTCTGCATCCCAGGTAGTGTGCCTGCTGAAAGGATGTCTTGGCATCAAGAATCGATGCAGTAGATCACGAAAATTAGAATCACGATGCATCATCATCACGATTATTTTGCACACCCCTAATGAATACCCAGCCCTACTGCTTTACAACCACCTTTTCAAAGTTATATTTTTTCATGGTTGTATTCACAAGGACGTCTGAAGGTCCCGGTGAATATTGTTGTTTATTTGTTAATCTAACAAGTTATTTTGGTTGTTTGTTTGCTGCAGTTCAGAGCAGGGGCCTGTTTCAGAAAGGAGGTTAAGTGAAAACTCTGAGTTTGTTAACCCTGAAATGAGGGAAACTCTGGTTTTTCTGTTTCAGAAAGGGAGGTAAGTTAAACCTGAGAAAGCAGAGTAAGTCAAGCCCGTTTCTGAAAGAGAGGTTACTTATACTCAGAGTCAGTTACCATGGCAATTTACTCTGTGAACCTAACCTGGTAAGGAGCAGGTTTTCTTCAGAAAATCCGGAGTTTATTTTGGTCTCCTCCCCTTTTTTAAAGAGGAAGTGGTGTTTAAACATCTCATTGATTCTTTGGGGACATACAGTATTCATTGCACACATTTCAGTCACGTAGAGCGCATCAAAGGGAATGAAATGGCATGTCCTTTTATGGATGATCCTGTTTGTAAAGCCAGGTAGCTACTCTACTCCCATGATGTGCTCAAGGCTTACCTGCTTGAAGTATGTTTTTATATTTCATTTTCAGCTGCTGCCATGTTCTTTTGATGCCTGCAGGATTGCACCTATCCATGAAAACTAAATTAGGTTTAATAAAATACTGTTCTTCCAGTTTCACCTCTGATATTATAACAGTTGGGTAAGTTACTCTAAAATAGTTCTTAATTACTAACTACAAATTTTATCTTCAACAAGTCTAATTAGATTAATGTATTAATTACTGTCTCTAGAAAGTATTGGTCTACTTACTAATTTGTTTTACTTACTTATTAATTACTTTCTAAATCCCAAATCAACCTCAACCACTTGAACAATACAAGGAGAGACAAGAAACTGCACCTCTAATGCCTTCAAATAAACAATATTCAATTGCATGAATTAATCTTAAATTGACCAAAGTGTGTAACTAGAGGGAGAAAGTTCAAATCAAAATATACCTTTTAAAATTTGATATTAAATCCACTATTGTTTTATAGTTGTAATGGGTAGTTAACAATTAAAATTAAGTTTCTTTAACTATTTAAACTTGTAACTATTTATATTTAATTATTTATAGGATATATTTATTGTAAATTATTTATATTTAACTATTTATAGGATATATTTATTGTAAATTATTTATAGGATTGCAGATTGTTTGATTATATTTGTCTGTTTTGATTACCACTGTTTTGTATTGTGTTTTGTTTATTGTAATCGCATGTTGTAAAATTTTTCTTATGTACCTCACGGGCTGCCGCAGCTTAATGAGGACAGGCCCTATAAAGGCTGCTGTATCAATGAATGCCGACAATAACCCTCAGAGCCGTGCTTGCATTGTGATTCTTAGCGTTCCCTGGTGAAAGCAGCGAGGTATGTTTTATTTTGTTTGTGTGTTGTAAGTTTATGTTTATATTCTAATATTTGTATTTGTTTAGTTTTCACGGTGACATTGATGACTGAGATGATCCGCATCAAAGAAAATAAACATTGAAAATCACCTGTCGAGACCGCTGAAATTTCATTCACTGCTGGGGAGCTGCTACAGTGAAAACTCGTCGCTTCTGTGCGTCTGGACATCCATTGACGGCGAGAATTCTGGATCTGACATCGGCCGAAGTTTGACGCAGCATCAGAGTCAACGCCTCCATGAGGAGTTGTCTTCGCGGTGGATCCAAGTTTGCTTCAGAAACTGAATCCAACAGATGATCGCTGGCTTGGTGAGAAATTGACTTATCAAACACGGAAACAACTTGGAGATGACGTTACCTGACTTTTATTGGCGTTTGTGAAATTACGCCGAATTATTTAAAAGGTAACTGGACTAATTAAGAGGAAGAAAAAAAATAAATAAAATAAAATAAAATAAATGGAAAAAAAAAAAATAACATTTATGGGTTTAATTTCACTGTAAGGTTTAAGTCATTGTAAAGGGTTAAGATGTCACTGCCAAGTGTAAAAGGACTTTCTACTGAAGATGTGTGCTCTGATGTAAAGCCAAAAGGACAAGAGTTGGTTTCAGGTCCACGGACAAGAAAGTTAACTGGAAAGGAGAGCAGTACAGAGAAGCAGAATCTGCAAAATGGACAAAGGCATTTCTTAAATCTTATGGATCCTGGAAGCAAATCGTCAGGGAAGCCAGGAGGAAATTAAAAGGTTTCTGCTCTCAGGAGAATCTGAATGAAATAAATCAAGTCCAAAACAGTCTTGATACAGTGAAACAAAATTATGAGTGTCTTCAACGTAATTCTTTAAATACTCCAGATATTGTGCAGAAACTAGATGCCTGTACTATATTAACAAATGATATTTATGATCTTGTGTGTAAGCGTTTGGAAGGGAGTATTGTTGAAGAAAATTTTAATCAAGAAGTTGAAAAGGAAAGGGTGCGAGAAATCTTAAATAGAGATGAATATCAGTCTGTTTTTGGAGAAGCCTCTACTGAAAATTCTTCATGTGCATATGGTTCATCAACTACCAGTTCCAAAGTTTCTCAAGAGCGGGTAATTGCAGAAGCTGATCTTGCAGCCAAAAGGGTTCAAGTTAAATCCATGTTGGAGATTGAAGCTCAACATGCTAAAGTCAGTAAACTTGAATGTGAGTGGAAATGTCATGAGTCCCAGATTATGGCAGAAATGAAGCAGAAGGAGGCTGAAGTGCTGCAGCAACTTGATGAGGAAAAGAGCAAGTTAAAGGTAATGGAGACTGATATGGAAGTTAAAATGGCTGCAGCTTGGGTTGATGTTTACAGCAGACTTGAGGATGGTGTTGAAAGGGAAAATCTTGATTTTGAGCCTGAAGTTAAGTCAATGCAACCTTTAAAACACCCAAGAAAGTCGACTGCAAGGGCTGCAACTATTTTACCATCTCAAGTTTGCTCTGAGATTTCTGCAGTAAACTTGGCTGAAGCCTTAACGAGCTCGTTAAATTTAAGTCGCCTCCCTGTTCCTATACCTGCCATATTCTCAGGTGACCCTTTGAAATTTGTGGACTTTAAGATATCATTTACAACTTTAATTGATTCAAAAGCCATCTCTGCTGGAGAAAAAATGTTGTATCTGAAAAGTTATCTCTCTGGAGAAGCCCGAAAGGCTGTAGAAGGTTTCTTTTACAGAAGTTCTGAAGATGCATATGAAGGTGCATGGGCAGTTCTTCAGGAGAGATATGGAAACTCGTTTGTAATTCAGAAAGCATTTAGGGATAAACTTAAGTCATGGCCTAAGATTGCACCAAATGATCCATCGTCTCTCAGAGATTTTGCAGACTTTTTGAAAAGTTGTGAAGAGGCGATGCCTCAAGTTATAGGACTGTCTATCTTAAATGATTGTGAAGAAAATCATAAGATGTTGAAGAAGTTACCAGATTGGGTTGTACGTAAATGGAGCAGAGTTGTTGTTGAAGTACTAGATGCATGTGGGGAATATCCATCTTTTGAATGTTTTTCTAGATTCATAAAAAAGGAAGCACGCATAGCATGTAATCCTATTGCTTCTCCATTTTTGTTAAAATCTAGAACTTCTTCAAGTGATCTTTCCAGAAAAGTAAAAGCTCTTAGTACCAGTACGGAGTTCAAGAAACAAGAAACTGTTCATGTTCTGAAATCTAAACTGCCTTGTTTGGTTTGTACAGACACGTCGCACAGTGTTGCTAAATGCCCTAAATTTGCAGTTAAATCAATGGAAGACAAAAGGTCATTTATACATCAGAACCATCTTTGTTTTGGATGCTTGAGGAAGGGCCATTTATCGAAAGATTGTAAAACACTCCATGTTTGTGGAGAGTGTAGACGGCATCATCCTACTTGTTTGCACCAGGAGAGAGTAAGATCTCAGGATGCTGCTCAGCAGTGTTCCATCTCTTCAGAAGAAACACCTCAGGTTTCTCGCAGTGTCTTGTCTCATGCACTCACCCAAAACATTTCTGCAACATTGAGTATTGTTCCAGTTTTTTTGTCCTCTGTGAAGGATCCTGGGAAGGAAATACTTACTTATGCACTCCTTGATACTCAGAGTGACTCCTCCTTTATCCTAGAAGATCTTGTGAAAAACTTGACTGTTGAAACAAAACCAGTACAGTTAAAACTTAGTACTATGGTTTCTGTTGATACACCTGTTTCAAGTGAAATTGTGTCTGACTTGCAGATTCGGAGCTTTTTCTCTGATAAATGTATAAGATTGGGGCAAGCATACACACGGGACTTCATTCCTGTTGATACATCTTGTATACCAAGTAGAAGTACAGCATTACAGTGGCCTCACCTTAAACATCTGGCTGGAAAAATGCCTGCTTTACAAGACTGTGAAGTAAGTTTACTAATTGGGTTTGACTGTCCTGCCTTGGCTCCTTTGGAAGTTGTTGTTGGTGGGGAAAATGAACCCTTTGCTCAGAAAACTGCTCTGGGTTGGAGTATCATTGGGGCAGCTAATCCACATTTAGATCGGCAAGGTAACCAAAGATTTGTACACAGAGTGATGGTAAAAGAAATGCCAGCTCCATTAACTTCTGATGTTTTAAAGGCTCTGGAGTTAGATTTTAATGAAAAGGGCCCAGAAGGAAAATGTGTTTCTCAAGATGACATTCGGTTTCTACAGCTTCTGAGTGAAAATATTACACAGAAAGATGATGGCCATTTGGAGATGCCCCTCCCGTTTAAAACACCTTGCCCTCCTATGTTGCCAAATAATAAGAAGCTGGCTACAATTCGTTTACAACATCTGAAGAGAAGGTTAAAGAGAAATTATCAGTTCTACAATCATTACAAAACATTTATGGAGTCTATCATTAGCTGTGGTGATGCTGAACTAGCTCCTGAGACAAATGCCAATGATTGTGTGTGGTACTTACCTCATCATGGGGTGTACCATTCAAAGAAGCCAGATAAGTTAAGAGTGGTGTTTGACTGCTCAGCTAAATTTTGTGGTACCTCTTTGAATGATACCTTGTTGACTGGTCCAGATTTGATAAACTCTTTAATTGGAATCCTGCTACGCTTCAGAAAAGAAACTGTTGCTATCATTTGTGACATTGAAAGGATGTTCCACCAGTTTTTTGTTGCATCAAAGCATCGTTGTTACCTTAGGTTCTTATGGTGGGAGCAAGGACATTTGGAGAGCGAGCCCAAAGAGTATCAAATGAAGGTTCACCTTTTTGGTGCTGCCTCCTCTCCAGGCTGTGCTAATTTTGGTTTGAAATATTTGGCACAACAGCACAAATCAAAGTTTCCAGCTGCAGCAGAATTTGTGGAAAATAATTTTTATGTTAATGACGGGTTAATAAGTGTCCCTACAGCTAGTGATGCCACCAAATTAATAACTGAAGCACAGAAACTGTGCAAAGAAGGTGGTTTGAGACTCCACAAATTTAATTCCAATAGATCTGAAGTCCTGGGCTGTGTGAATCCATCTGAGAGAGCCACTGTGGTTTCTGCTGATCTCAAGCCTGACTTGGCGCTTACCGAGCATGCCTTAGGTATGCGATGGCATGTCAAAACTGACTGTTTGGGTTTTCATATTGATCTAAGAGATAAACCTGATTCACGCCGTGGCATTTTGTCAGTAATAGCCTCTCTGTATGATCCATTGGGATTTATTTCACCATTCATTATGAATGGAAAGTGCATTTTGCAAGATCTGTGCCGAAGAAGTATTGGGTGGGATGACACTTTGCCTGAGGACTTGCAAGTACGGTGGGAGAAGTGGAACTTCAGCCTTCAGGATGTGGAAGGATTAATGATACAAAGATGTTATCATCCACAAGGATTTGGAAACATTGTTAAAACAGAACTACATCACTTCTCAGATGCTAGCAGCCTAGCATACGGTGCATGCTCCTATCTCAGGTTTGAGAATGACAAAGGTGAAATCCATTGTGTTTTGATCATGGCTAAAGCCAGAGTGGCTCCTTTGAAGATCACAACCATTCCTCGTCTCGAGCTTTCAGCTGCAGTGGTTGCTGCTAGGTTGAGTATGCTGTTAAAATCAGAGCTTGATATGAAGATAGATGCAGAGTTTTTCTGGACAGATTCACAAGTAGTGTTGTCATATATTAATAATGAAGCACGGCGGTTTCATGTATTTGTGGCAAATCGAGTCCAGATAATCAGAGAGAACACAAATCCAAATCAATGGAATCATGTTGACACCACTGAAAATCCTGCAGATCATGCGTCTAGAGGACTGTGTGCCTCTGAGATTTTAACCACCAACTGGCTAACGGGTCCTGAATTTTTGTGGAAAAGGGAGATAAAAAGGGAATTTAAATCCAGCCCTAATCTGTTAGTTGGTGACCCAGAGGTTAAAACTGTTCAGACATTTGCGACTACAACAGATGAGACTGCGGATTTTCTGGAACGTTTCACTAGATTTTCATCCTGGTCAACACTGATTAAAGTAATAGCCAGAATCAAAAGACTTGGACACAGAAACAAATGTTATTCAAATGTGGTGAGTGTTAAAGAATGTGAAGATGCTATGAAATCAGTGGTGAAACTTGTACAAAACCAGGCCTTTGGCTCAGAGATGAAGCTGTTAAAAGGAGGAAACATCCTTCCACGTTCCAGCCCTCTGTTCCATTTAAATCCATTTGTGGAAGATGGTTTGTTGCGGGTTGGTGGACGATTAAAACATTCATCTCTTAGTGAAGATTTTAAACATCCACTGATTTTGCCAAGAAACAGCCATATCACTCATCTTATTCTGTCCTACTGTCACACTCAGGTATGCCATCAAGGCAGAGGTCAAACCCAAATGCAGCTCAGAATAAAGGGGTTTTGGATTATTGGCTGCAGCATGTTGGTGGCTCAAATGATTCATAAATGTGTGCAGTGCAGGAAGCTCAGACGACCAGAGGAAGAACAGCTTATGGCTGAGCTTCCAAAGCAACGCTTGGAGGCATCTGCACCATTTACCTACTGTGGAATGGACTGTTTTGGTCCTTTTGTTGTTAAAAGAAATCGCAAGGAATACAAGAGGTATGGGTTGGTGTTCACCTGCCTCTATTCGAGAGCTGTTCACATTGAAATGTTGGATGATTTGTCCACAGATTCCTTTCTTAACGGCCTGCGTTGTTTCATTAGTTTGAGAGGAGCTGTTCGCCAGATATACTGTGATCAAGGAAGAAATTTTGTTGGAGCCCAAAATGAGTTAAAACGGTGTGACCCTAAATATCTGGAGTCTTTCCTAGCAGAAAACAAATGTGAGTTTATTTTTAATGCTCCATCAGCAAGTCATGCTGGTGGTGTTTGGGAGCGTCAAATACGCACCATCCGAAATGTGTTGGCCTTTACACTCTCTCAAAATGTAGGAAAACTTGATGATGCTTCATTAAGAACTTTCCTTTATGAAGCCATGGCTATAATTAATAGTCGTCCTTTAACATTAAAGGGAATAAATGACCCAGCTTCTCTTGAACCTTTAACACCTAATCATCTGCTTCAAATGAAATCTGAGTCTGCCTTGCCTCCTGCAGGAACATTTGTGAGGGAAGATATTTATTCCTCAAAACGTTGGCGCCGGGTACAGTTTCTGGTCGAACAGTTTTGGAGTCGATGGAAGAGGGAATACCTCCAGAATATTTCCATTAGACAAAAGTGGCATGTAATTCGGCGCAATATAAAGGTAAATGATGTTGTAATAGTCAAAGAAGATTTTCTCCCAAGAAATAGGTGGCTATTGGGTCGTGTTGTGGAAACGATGGTTGATGGTGATGGTTTGGTTCGAAGAGTGAAGGTGAGAACAGGAGAACAGAGATCTGGAAGGGATATTATCTCAAAAAGCTCAGTAATAGAAAGACTGGTGCAAAAATTGGTAGTGTTATTAGAAAGTGACATTTAAACGTAATGTACAAAGACGAATATGTTTAAATAATCTGCATGGTTTAAAATAATGCATAATTGTTGGGTAATAGTTCATGCATTATTGGTGGGAGTGTAATGGGTAGTTAACAATTAAAATTAAGTTTCTTTAACTATTTAAACTTGTAACTATTTATATTTAATTATTTATAGGATATATTTATTGTAAATTATTTATATTTAACTATTTATAGGATATATTTATTGTAAATTATTTATAGGATTGCAGATTGTTTGATTATATTTGTCTGTTTTGATTACCACTGTTTTGTATTGTGTTTTGTTTATTGTAATCGCATGTTGTAAAATTTTTCTTATGTACCTCACGGGCTGCCGCAGCTTAATGAGGACAGGCCCTATAAAGGCCGCTGTATCAATGAATGCCGACAATAACCCTCAGAGCCGTGCTTGCATTGTGATTCTTAGCGTTCCCTGGTGAAAGCAGCGAGGTACGTTTTATTTTGTTTGTGTGTTGTAAGTTTATGTTTATATTCTAATATTTGTATTTGTTTAGTTTTCACGGTGACATTGATGACTGAGATGATCCGCATCAAAGAAAATAAACATTGAAAATCACCTGTCGAGACCGCTGAAATTTCATTCACTGCTGGGGAGCTGCTACAATAGTCTTTAATTTAATTACAGTATTTATATGACTTAAGTAACTTAATTCATTACACCCAACACTGTATAAAAGTAATTAAAATGTAAACTTACGCATTGACTCGAGCAGCTATTTTCACCCAAGCTAACACTCTCTCCTTTGCCGCTGCAGCCGTGTTGCTTTTTTTTTTTTAAAACATGTTCAAATTCTGCATATGCTTGCATAAGCACATCCAGTTCTGCTGGTGAGAAATATGCACACCTTTTTTTGTCTGACGTTGTTGCCATGGTGACTCGTAATATCTGTGCTCCATTGATAATGGCTTTTTATAGTTGTGGTGCACGCGCTTAACTCAGAGTCAGTCAATTTAGAGTTGATTGAACTAACTCATTTCAGCTGTTCTGAAACCCAAAACTCAGAGTTTCCAATCTCAGTATAAGTCAACTCAGAGTTCAAGTTTTAACTCAGAGTTGGTTGAACTTCCTTATTGAAACAGGCCCCAGTTCAACAGCTGTCTTTCAACCCCAATCTAAAAGCACTCAGATGTTACATGGCAGGATAGTTTAAGGATAGTTTCCTATCCTGTAATTTGTAAGATGTGTCCTAAATTCTATGAAGAGGAGTAAATATTTTCTAAACTAATAAAGGGTCATGCACATTTGGTCTTCCTACAGGCAGTGGTGTCAAAAGTACACACATTTGTTACTTAGGTAGAAGTATAGATACTGCGGTTTAAAAATTCTTTGGTAAAAGTCGAATCATCAACTTGACCTCTTTACTCAAGTAAAAATGAAAAAGTATGTGCTCCAAAAACTACTTAAAATATAAAAGTATAAAGTAACCTTATGTTATGGTTCTTATTTGTTGTGACTCTGAGTTTTCTGTTATCAGGGGCCTGTTTCAGAAAGGAGGTTAAGTGAAAACTCTGAGTTTGTTAACCCTGAAATGAGGGAAACTCTGGGTTTTCTGTTTCAGAAAGGGAGGTAAGTTAAACCTGAGAAAGCAGAGTAAGTCAAGCCCGTTTCTGAAAGAGAGGTAACTTATACTCAGAGTCAGTTACCATGGCAATTTACTCTGTGAACCTAACCTGGTCGGGAGCAGGTTTTCTTCAGAAAATCCAGAGTTTATTTTGGTCTCCTCCCCTTTTTTAAAGAGGAAGTGGTGTGTAAACACCTCATTGATTCTTTGGGGACATACAGTATTCATTGCACACATTTCAGTCACGTAGAGCGCATCAAAGGGAATGAAATGGCATGTC
This sequence comes from Cyprinodon tularosa, assembly GCF_016077235.1. Lineage (NCBI taxonomy): Eukaryota > Metazoa > Chordata > Actinopteri > Cyprinodontiformes > Cyprinodontidae > Cyprinodon > Cyprinodon tularosa. The sequence continues at coordinate 28,828 of NW_024038499.1, forward strand.
CTTTTATGGATGATCCTGTTTGTAAAGCCAGGTAGCTACTCTACTCCCATGATGTGCTCAAGGCTTACCTGCTTGAAGTATGTTTTTATATTTCATTTTCAGCTGCTGCCATGTTCTTTTGATGCCTGCAGGATTGCACCTATCCATGAAAACTAAATTAGGTTTAATAAAATACTGTTCTTCCAGTTTCACCTCTGATATTATAACAGTTGGGTAAGTTACTCTAAAATAGTTCTTAATTACTAACTACAAATTTTATCTTCAACAAGTCTAATTAGATTAATGTAATAATTACTGTCTCTAGAAAGTATTGGTCTACTTACTACCGTATTTTCACGACCATAAGGCGCACCGTACTAAAAGGCGCACTCTCAGTTATGTGTGCCATTTCTGTATTTAACGCACACATAAGGTGCACCGGACTATAGGGCGCGTTTTTTATATACAGGTAAATGTCCTCTACTACCTTTAAATACCTCTACTGCGTATTTAAAAATACAGCGGGGGCAAAACTGAGTATGACTGTGCTTTATTCATGTATTTATTACAAAGTATTAATCAAACCTGGCAGCTGGCTGTGAGACAGACACATCGCAGATGACACAGCGCTGTGGTCACTCCTAAATTAACTTAAAATCCTGAAACCTGCCGACAGACTTTGTTCGCTTTTATTACCGGCATCCTGGTGCCTGCAGTTTAAATTATTTAGATGAAAAACACCTGCCAGCAGCCGCGGTGAACCTGGAGGCTGACCAGCCTAGAGGCTGCTGATGAAAGGATTTCTACTGTCGGCGCACCGCTGGTATGTGGGGGGTCTGAGCGCCTCCGACAGAAATAGATAATCTGGATGAACTGACTGCAATTCTGAAGTTTTCAGGTGGACTTTCTCACTTAAAAACATATTAAAACTACTTTATTCCCACTGATCACAGCAAATATAACTGCAAGATTTAGATTATTTAGATGAAAAAACACCTGCCAGCCGCCGCGGTGAAGAGGAGGAGACCCGCCCAGAGGCTGCTGTTGAATTGATTTTTCAGTTAGAAAAATAGAGCGGGAGCAAAACTGAGTATGATTGTGCTTTATTCATGTATTTATTACAAAGTATTAATCAAACCCATCGAAGTCATCGTCCTCTGTTTCTGAATTAAACAGCTGCGCTAAATCAGACATGCCAATTTCCCCTTCTTCGCTGTCAGTCACTTTCCGTGCAGCGCAGCTCCTCAGAAATAATGCCGGCTTTTGCAAAAGCTTGAAGAACAGAGCCAGCAGACACGTTAGTCCATCTACAATCCATCCGCAAATGGTGGCGTAACTTGCCCGGCGCTGCCTTCCACTTATCCTGAAACTGTGGTCTCTGTCTGTCATCCATCGCTCCCACGCCGCTTGCAGCCTTACTTTGAAAGGCCGGTTCACACCGATGTCGGGCGGTTGAAGTTCCTTTGTCAGACCCCCGGGATAACGGCGAGCACAGCGTTCATTGATTCACCTTTTTTTTCACATCAGCAGTGAGATGGGCACGCAGCGATGGTGATGCGTGGAAAAAAACACCTGCTCTCCTCACATAGGCTACACCTCCCTCAGCCACGCTTTCATCATCTCCTCATCCACCCAGCCTTTTTCATTTAATATCATATGTCATCAGAGCGCTGTGTCTGTCTCGCTGTCAGCTCCCAGATCAGCTTCTCTGATTGGTTGATGCGGCGCGTCCAGCAGCAAAACTTCAATTTTTCCATCTCGAGCAGCAGCAGCGCGTTGGCGGTGCGTCAGATGCTTAAACGCTCCCGACGTGCTGCACCTGCGGCTCAAAACGCGCTGCGGGACCTGTTGCTGCACCTATACGCGCGTCAACCATTGACTTTGCATGTAAACTCGCTGCTTCTGCTGCACCTGCTGGGTCCGGTTCACACCGATGTCGAGTGGTTGAACAGCGAGCACAGGGTTAATTTGTTTCCCCATGTTTTTCACATCAGCTGTGAGATGGGCACGCATGGAGTCACAGATTAATGGTGATGGTGATGAGTGGAAAAAAAAAACACCTGGTCTCCTTACATTCAGCCACTCTTTCATCATCTCCTCAATGAGGTGCTCTCAAAAGTCGCAGTTACAACACACATAGGGCGCACCGCACCATAGGGCGCACCGCACATTTTGAGGGGAAAAAAAGACGTTTAAGTGCGCCTTATAGTCGTGAAAATACGGTAATTTGTTTTACTTACTTATTAATTACTTTCTAAATCCCAAATCAACCTCAACCACTTGAACAATACAAGGAGAGACAAGAAACTGCACTTCTAATGCTTTCAAATAAACAATACTCAATTGCATGAATTAATCTTAAATTGACCAAAGTGTGTAACTAGAGGGAGAAAGTTCAAATCAAAATATACCTCTTAAAAATTTGATATTAAATCCACTATTTTTTTATAGTCTTTAATTTAATTACAGTATTTATATGACTTAAGTAACTTAATTCATTACACCCAACACTGTATAAAAGTAATTAAAATGTAAACTTACGCATTGACTCGAGCAGCTATTTTCACCCAAGCTAACTCTCTCTCCTTTGCCGCTGCAGCCGTGTTGCTTTTTTTTTTTTAAAAACATGTTCAAATTCTGCATATGCTTGCATAAGCACATCCAGTTCTGCTGGTGAGAAATATGCACACCTTTTTTTGTCTGACGTTGTTGCCATGGTGACTCGTAATATCTGTGCTCCATTGATAATGGCTTTTTATAGTTGTGGTGCACGCGCTTAACTCAGAGTCAGTCAATTTAGAGTTGATTGAACTAACTCATTTCAGCTGTTCTGAAACCCAAAACTCAGAGTTTCCAATCTCAGTATAAGTCAACTCAGAGTTCAAGTTTTAACTCAGAGTTGGTTGAACTTCCTTATTGAAACAGGCCCCAGTTGTTTTGTTTTTATTTTCCATGATCTTCAAGCATTCTTTAGTTACTCTCTGTTGCCCCCTTGTGATTGTTTTCTATCCCCTTGGATTCCCTCTTGCCAGTTCCACCCACACCTGCTCCCCATTCAGCTCGTTAGTCCAACCTTTTGTTTGGTTCTCCTTAAATACTCCACCTCTGCAGTCACTCAGTGCTGGTTCCTTCTTGTAGCTGTATTGTTTATTCTGCTTGTCTCTCCCCGGCTCCTCAGACCTGTTTTTCCTCTGATGTCTCCATGATTTTGGTTTGTTTTATATTTTAAGTTGGATTTCTGGATTTCTGCCTCTACTGCTATTTGGTCTGCAATTAAACCTCTCAGAACTCATCTCTGCTTCACTTGTCTCTGCATCTGGGTCCTCAAGCAACCTCACCACCCATTGTTGACACCTTTATAAAAAAACGCCAGACGCCACTATATGAATTGAAAGCTCAATTTTTTGACTATTTTAAAAATTCTTTGAGATAGGGCCAAGGATGAGGGAGGTCTTGTTGGTCTCCATCTCCCGATACGCTCTCGCCTGTATCTGACCTTTCAGACACATTCAGAACATTCTACTGTTCTTTTAAGATCCCAGTAATATGTTTATGTGGGATGAGAATCTCCCTCCATCGGTTGGGCCATCTTCTTCAACCAACAAAAGGAAATAAATAAATACATTATCTTTAACCTAATTGTAACTATGACCAAATGGCCTGCATAAAACATCAATCCCATGACTGCTCAACTACTTCCCATGGGGGGTTTCACCACTAAAACTCACTTCACACATACCTCCTTGTAATGTTCACCAGGCCTTGAATGGTCTGTAGAGCCTGATTACTGTAGAGTCAAACAAACATGTTGAGTCAGGGTGAAGTGAATTGAACGCTGCTTCTGCCCTGCACCTACCTTCCTCTGAACAACATTGTGCCAGATCGTTGGGGCAGCTTTTACCTAACAAGTAAATATACTTAATGAGGGAAAAAAAAACAATAATTTAACTAGCAATATTTTTCAGAGGAACAAAGGAGAGTGATACTATATTTAGCACAAATATTTATTTTGTTTTGATAAAAAAATGGAAGTAAAGCATGAAAATAAAAAAAAGATCAGAACGTCTGAACACAAAATTTAACCTTAATGTATTTCTAATAATGCAGTGTCACATGTTTACATAAAATAAGTTGTTGTCATCTAAAGTGGAGGATCAGGATGTGAATGAATGAAACATATTATTAATATAGTGAAATTCAAAGTGTTGTCATGTTGACACATCTACGCCCCCAGATGGTGCCAAGTAAGCAATACACAGATTGGCCATAAGGTGGAGCCAAATCCGCTCAACCTAACCTGTAGGAAGTAAGACACTTGTATAGTTAAAAAGCTCACATAGCACATCAGGCAAAACGACTTTGAAATATGATAACATACAATAAATATCCATGGCTGCATCCTTTCAAAGGCTTACTTGCGTAACGTACAGGAAATTGGACCCAGGAAACAGCTCTGACAGGTCAGTGGAATGCAACAGATTTTTTTCATGAGTGGCACAGGGAGCGCGCAGGTGGCTCTCAGTCAGAAAATCCCCTGTGGCGGAGACAACAGGTTAGTGATCAGCAATAGGAGAACTAGAGAGGGAGTGAGGCTGGATCACTAACCTGTTACTGGGTCTCAGAGTGGGCTAAGGAAGGGGCTTGTGGAAGCAGTGGCCGTTGAGCGGCGGATGGTTAGCTGAGGACTGAGGCCGATGAGCTCCAGAGACAGTTTGTTTATAGATTCCAGAGATGGGGTCCAAGCAAAGGTACAGAGGGGCAATCCAGAAGAGAGGTCCAGGTCCGATCGAGGGTCCGTTAACTGGCAGGTTGAGAGAAACAGAGGAGTTAGGCAGACTCGGTTACTCACTGACTGAGTGGGGTTCAGGCTCACAGGCAGGCAATCAAAGGCAGAACTGATGCAGGGGTCCAGAGGCAGATCTGGTTTGGATTCAGGGCAGGCAGACAGGATCAGATATGGGATCATGCAGGCTCGGTGAAAAAAGGCAAAAACAGGTCCGGTAACAGGTAGGCAGGCAAAATGTAGAAATGCTGGAAGGTACTCAATAGTTGGTTTGAGACGATCTGGCACTGGGAACCCTAATTAGTGATAATAGCAGGCAGGGTGGAGTGAGCAGGTGTGTAGAGTTGGAGATTAAGCCAGCACCAGTGCCGAGATCGTCATAACTTGGGCTGAATCCTTGGATGGCAACACACATTTTGGGATCAACAAAGCATTATTAACCTTAATCATCATAGTTGCTGATATGGCTTTGCAACATTTGTAATCTTATATTATTAAATGTTAAATGACATCACTACAAACTCTATGCCATTAAGATTTTTGAAATAGTTTGAGATGCTAATAATTGTTTTAAATATAAAACTAATAACTTACATTTATTAAATGATTCCCAACATTTAATCTGAAGCTACTAATTGAGATATTTCATATGATTTCCACCATATCTTCCTGATTTCTCTACTACCCAGCCGGGAAATTTCAATTCAGTTTAATTCAGTTTATTTATGAAGCGCCGATTTACAACACCTGTGATCTCAAGGCACTTTACAGTTCACCAGATCATACAGTCAAATTGATTCAAAGTTTTCTATCTAAAGAAAAGTTGATTGCATCGACACATTGACTCGAATGCAATCCTTCACACTAAGCATGCTTGTAGTGACACTGGAGAGAAAAATCTCCCTTTTAACAGGAAGAAACCTCCAGCAGAACCAGGCTCAGTGTGAGCGACCATCTGCCGAGGTTGACTGGGCTTCAAAGAGACAGAAGCAGAGATATAAAAAGCAACTGTAAAAGGCGGCCCCGTCCAGGACACACACCGCCAGGCAGACGAGCTCCGAGCCAGCTCTTATGTCAGAGAATGAAGAGAACACATCCAGCCAGTCACAGTCAGAGAAACAGGACTACACTGGCCAATTTCCAACATCTATAAACAAGGGTGATTATGGCAGCAGCACAGCTGATATTTTTCTCCAGGATGGCGTCACAGCCAAACAGGAAAAGACCAGGCAAAGCTACTCTGAGGAAAAGCAGAGAGAGCAGAACGTTAGAGATTAAACTAACAGATTCTGCAGAGTGGGAGCATAGAGATAGAATGAAACAGAATGATGAAATGGGGACGCTATGTCCTCCAGAAGTCTAACTCTATGGCAGCATAACTATAGATATAGCTCAGGATAACCTGAGCCACTCTAACTATAAGCTTTATCAAAAAGGAAAGTTTTAAGCCTAGCTTTAAAAGTAGACAGGGTATCTGCCTCACTGACTAAAACCGGTAGTTGTTTCCACAGGAGAGGAGCCTGATAACTAAAAGATCTGCCTCCCATTCTACTTTTAGAAATTCTAGGGACCACTAGTAAACCTGCAGATTGAGAGCAAAGTGCTCTGCTAAGGAAATAAGAAACACTCGGATCTCTGATATGATTTAGACTTAGCCAGATTTATTTGTCATTTTGTTTACACAAGTGTAAAACAAAAAGACATTTCAAATACAATAGCTCTTTTTTTATTGGAGCCTTGAAAAATAGTAAAAAATATATAAAACAGTAATATAAACACATGACTATAAATTTAAAGTTCTAACATTTCATTTTTTTAAATATATAATGATAAAATATAATAAATATAATAAAATACAATACAATAACACATTTTACAAAACATTCAGCAGTCTAATGGCAGTGTGGAAGATACTGTTGGACCTGCATCCAATGCCTCGAAGTCCTTCCTGCTGCCCTCTGGAATGACCCAAAGGGCAGCAGGGAGGACAGTTCATGGTGGGGGTGTGAGGGGTCATTTATGATGTTATTGGTTCGGTACACGCAGCGCTGGGATGAAATGTCTTTAATGGAAGGAAGAGGAGCCCCCATGATCCTCTCTGCTGTTCTCACCACTCTCCTCACTTTCTTCCAGTCTGAGGTGCTGCAGCCTCTACACCACACAGTGAGACAGCTGGTCAGAACGCTCTCTATGCTGTTTCTGTAAAAGTGGTTATAATGGGTGGGGGCAGGTGGGCTCTCCAGATCCTCCGCAAGAAGTACATGCGCTTCTGTGCCCTTTTGACCAGTGAGGTGGTGTTTCCATCCCAGGTGAGGGTGTCTATGACGGGCAGGAATTGGGTGCTTTTGACCACCTCTACAGCTCACCTGTTGATGACTAGTGGAACGTGGTTAGGCCGGTTCTTCCTAAAGTCCAAAATGATCTCCTTCATCTTCTCCACGTTCAGGATCAGGCTGTTATCTTTGCACCATTCCAACAGCTGCTCCACCTCCTCTCTGTTGTCTGTGACGATCCCCTACTGTTCAGTAGGTGTCGCCATTTCACAGTTTGATTTCTGTTCTTTTCAGGAAGCAGGTAGAGGGGCTGCTAATTGAAAGCACCTGATGGCTGTTAAACACTGACATCCAGTCAGTCACTCTCTCTGCTTGATTTGGCCTCCAGACCAGACTGGAACAGGCAGCATTGATACACACTCCTCTTTGCCCGGCTGAGCCGCTCTAAAAATGGAATAATTGGGAGAAAATAAATTATTGTTCATTTGAATCTGCTCGCCTCTCTCCCATTTTTGTCAATTCCCATGAGTGGGGCATGACAAGTCCAAGTCGTTGTCGTCTCTGATGAGGCCCACCACCGTGGTGTCATCTGCAAACTTCAAGATGTAATTGGTGGTGAACCTGGGGACGCAATCATGTGTCATCAGGGTGAACAGCAGGGGGCTCACGACACAGCACTGAGGGGAGCCTTTGCTTAGACCGATGTCATCAGAGGCATTCTGTCCAACCCGGACTGACTAAGGTCTGTTGATGAGGAAGTCTAGCAGCCAATTGTGGATGGGTGTATTGAAGCCCAGCTGTTCCAGTTTTCCCATAAGATGCTGTGAGATGATGGTGTTGAAAGATGAACTTAAGTCCAGGAACAGCATCCGCACGTTTGTGTTCTTCTCCTCCAGGTGTGCCAGGCTCAGGTGGAGCGCAGCAGAGATGGCATCCTCAGTGGAGCGGTTGCGTCGGTAGGCAAACTTAAATCTTATAATATAAGATGGAGCTTGGCCATTTAAGGCTTTATAAGTGAGAAGGCGGATTTAAAATTCTATTCTGGATTTAACAGGAAGCCAATGAAGAGAAGCCAGGATAGGAGAGATATGATCTCTGTTTTTAATTGTCATCAGAACTGTGGCTGCAGCATTTTGGATCAGCTGGAATCTTTTAACTACAGTTTGTGGACTTTCTGATGAATTACAATTGTCCAGCCTTGAAGTAACAAAGGCACGGAATAGTTTCTCAGCATCGCTCCTTGACAGATACTTCTAAGTTTTTCAATATGCCGCAGATGAAACAAGGAAATTTTAGAAACCTCTTTGATATGGGATTTAAATGACAGGTCCTGATCAAAAACAACACCAAGATTTTTTACTTTATGATCTGAAATCAGTTTAATCCCATCCAAATGAAGTGACTGACTTATCAGCTTATTTTTCAAATATTCTGGTCCAAAGATTATAACTTCTGTTTTGTCTGCATTCAGAAGGAGAAAGTTAAGAGTCATCCAGGTTTGCATGTCTTCAATGCATGCCTGTAATCTATGTAATGGGTTAGCTTCATCTGGATTTATAGAAAGATATAGCTGGGTATCATCAGCATAACCTTGACAATTAATCCCATGCTGTCTAATACCTAAAGAAAATTGGTCCTAGCACTGATCACTGTGGTACTCCACAGGTAACATTTGAGCATGAGGAAGATTTGTCCTTAACATGAACAAACTGAAATCGATAAGATAGATAAGATGTAAACCAGTCTAGTGCTGTTACTTTAATTCCAACAAAATATTCAAGTCTTTCTAAAAGAATATTATGGTCAACTGTATCAAATGCAGCACTGAGATCCAACAGGATGAGCAAAGAAAAAAGTCCATTATCTGAGGCCATGAGAATATCATTAGTGACTTTCACCAGAGTGGTTTCAGTGCTATGATGAGCTCTAAAGCCAGACTGAAACTCTTCAAAAAGTTCATTATGGTGTAAGTGATCGCACACTTGTTTGGCAACTACTTTCTCAAGAATTTTAGATAAGAAAGGAAGATTGGATATAGCTCTATAATTGACCAAGTCATCTGGGTCAAGAGACGGTTTCTTAAGCAAAGGTTTAATTACAGCAATCTTAAAATCCTTTGGTACATATCCCTGTAACAGAGATAGATTAATCACATCTAAAATGGAGGAGATCAAACGGAATACCTCCTTAAATAACCTGGTTGGAACTGGATCTAACATATAAGTTGAAGGCTTAGATGAAGACAATAGTTTTGCTAACTCTGAAAGTTCAACTGGATCAAAGCAGTCTAAACCTGGTTCAGATTTCATGACTACCTCAGATGCTGCCCCACCCTCCAGAGACAAACCAGTTGTGGATAGAGGAGTGCTAATGATCTTCTTTATAAAGAATCCCATAAAATATTACTGCTAAGAGCAGGTGGAATGGATACTTCAACTAAGCTAAGGCTCTGGGTTAGCTTGGTGACTGTATTACAAAGAAATCTAGGATTATTCTTGTTGTCCTCTATGAATGTGGAGAAATATGCTGCTCTTGCTTTACAAAGGGTCCTCGTATACGTATACAGCAGTAAACTATAAACAGTAAACAGACTAGTAGGATTTCCGTAGGCCTGTGGAGTGATATTTTCTCTCCAGTTTCCAAGCATGTTGCTTAAAACTGCGCAGCTCTGCATTAAACCAAGGACCCAGCTTTCTATTTTTAACGGTTTTCATTTTCAAAGGAGCTGCGTTGTCTAAGTCAGTACGCAGAGAACTAGCAACCCCATCAACAAAATCATCAACCTCTGAAGGGGAATAAACTAAGCTTTTGCACTCTGCAGCACTGCTCAGGGACACAGAGGAGAAAGAAAGTGAAGCAGATTCTTTAAAATTTATAACTGCACTATCTGATACTCTTTTTGGGGAGGAGAACTCTGTTAAAGTAATCTTGGAGGTTATTAGAAAGTGGTCAGAGAGGACAGGGTTGTGAGGAAATACTGTTATTTCCTCACATTCTATGCCATATGTCAGCACAAGATCTAAAGCATGAAGATAAGGATGTGTGGGACTGTTTACATTTTGAACAAAGCCAATAGTGTCTAAGATAGCATTAAAGGTTGCTCTTAAGCTATCACCTTCAATGTCAGCATGGATGTTAAAATCTCCCATTGTGATGACCCTGTTAGTATTTAATACCAAATCAGAAAGGAACTCTGAAAACTCATCTAAAAATTCAGAGTAAAGACCTGGTGGATGATAAAAAGTTATAAAAAAAAAAAGAGGTTTTCTTGCTTTGCAATTTGGAGAAGGGAAATTAAGGGTTAAATGTTCAAAAGAGTTGTAAGTATTAACTGCCTTGGGAGTAATCAGTAGGTTAGACTGAAAGATTGTTGCTACTACTCCTCCTCGCCCAGAACTTCTGGGTATGTGAAAATTAAAATAGCTTAAAGGAGTTGCCTCATTTATGCTGCTCCCATAATCCTCTTGCTGCAGCCACGTTTCTGTAAGGCAACATAAATCAATGTGATTTTCACAAATCAAGTCATTACCTAGAAGACTTTTAGAGGAAAGAGATCTTGTGTTAAACAGACCACATTTAATAATTTTCCTTTTTCCGCAATTGGAATTATTTTGATTTCAATTAGATTATCATGACTTACTCCTTTGGAAATCTTTGCTAATTTATTACATTTTGGTCGTGGGCAAGACACTGTCTGGATGGAGTAAAGAGTGGGTAACAGTAGAGAAGCTCAAGAGATGAGAGGTGTCAAGTTACGAAGTAAAAATACTTTGTTACTGTTCTTAAGTACACTTTTTAGGTATCTATACTTTACTCCATTACTCTTTTTTTTCTTTCTACTTCTTACTTCTACTCATTACATTTTCACACAAGTATCTGTACTTTCTATTCCTTACATTTTTAAAATAAACGTTGCTCGTTACTCTTGGCTTCAGTTTAATGCAGAGGTCACGGATTAGCGGACCGCGGTGCAGTGTTCTGAATAACAATAAATCCAAAGATTGTGTCCGAGGTGCGGCTGATTAATTTGTTGTAGTCTCTTGTTGTTCATACACAACAATAAGCAGTGATAGCCAACGTGCGTTTGGAAACTGCAAAGCTTTGTCTTAAGTGGAAAATCAAAGGTGAATCACAGACACAGACCAGCGTTCACAGACCAGTGTGATGCATTCATGAGCGTCCGATAGCTATGGTGCATTCAGGAGCATGGGACATTTCATACTTTCAAGGAAAGAGGAACTTAATTCATACAGTAATGTATTTAGTCAGAAACAGTGTGGGCTTTCTTATAGTACTGAATGCTCTATAATTGTATTTCTGTTTTTTTTTTTTTTTTATTAGGCACATCTGCTAGCTTTTTATTCTAAAAAATCTATAATATTACAGCAGCAAATTATCAAAGTTTTTCAAAAGCCTGTTTAAAAGCTCTAAATGAGGCTTTGGATCAGACAGCCACAATTTCGCTGTCATTGTTTTACAGGGCAGAATTTGCATTAGCTGACCCTTGTCATTAAACTACAGTACTGATCGATATACAGGAATACAGTCATACAAGTGTAAACTCCTCTGAGATAGCCCGGGATGCAATTTTTGGCTATTTCTATTTATTTTATTTTTTTATTCAATGTATAACATGAATGCATAAATACATCATTTTATTTCAGTGTTAAAATAATTAAAAATGTCTCTGGACCTTTACTGGTCAATACCCCTGATTTAATGTTTATAAATATTTATTTCAGATCATGTGCGCCATCCAATGCAGATCATTGGCGCCATCCACATCTAGTGAAAACAAGTGTAATTGGATTCCGTAAAAAATTCAAAAAATATCCACTGGACATGGTTTCCAAGATTTGAAGACGTTTCGCCAGCTCTCCAGGAAGCTTTCTCAATTCAAATGTCTGGATCCGCAGTGAGTTTTTTACAGAATTTTTTTCAGAATGACTATGACCTGGATGACTGAGAACCTTCATCAGCAGAGTGTAATTGGATGAGTCATATAACGCAAACACTCAATGGTTAGCTAAAGGAAATCATCAGAAGCAAGCAGCTGTTCTTCAAACTTTAAACATGAATTGTTTATGCCATGCTACGATGTAAGATTCAGAAAAAGATGTTGTCGGACACAGGCGAGAGTGTATCGAGAGACAGAGACCAACAACACCTCACAGAAAAAACAACTTCAGATGGAGATCGTCTGGACAGCAACAACTCTCAGTAAATCAAACAGGAAGTGAACACGACACGTCTCACCAACAGTAGCAGTAGCACCCTCTAGTGTATATACTGGATATACAGTTATAATCTTCATTTGTACATGGTAAAGATTTGGGAATGGAATGAGAGCAGTGTCCTTCAGCTAACAACAAAGTGTAATATTTTGATAGGCTGGAGCCATGGATGTCTACTCATCTGCTAATTTGTATGATGTAATGATGTGATGATGTGGCATACTGGAGATAATATATAAAATTACTTTTTAACTGTTATTCGGGGCCACTTCCTGAGAGGTGAGTCCGGAGGTGAGCAGCTGCCTTCTGTAAACTCTGAGCAACTTCTCTGATCTGAGTAAGATTACAATTTCTATCAGAATCTGTTGTTATGTCTCACGGTTATTTAAGAAATATTATTTATGAAGTGTTATTTAAAGAGTTTGTCCTGTGTGATCTCTTTTCAGGAAAAAAGAACAGAAGGGATAGAGCTTCAAGGTGCATACAGAGAGCATTTTTTAACTTCTTTGGTAGAACAGTTGGGATACATCCTATGACCAGAAGGTGCTGGTCAAAGGTCTGTGCACAGTGATATCTCTCTGGTTCTTAGATGAGGTTTGATATAGACTGTATAGACGCCGGCTCAGTCCCAGCTATCGGGGCCAGATCATTGAGTTTCAGATTGTTGTTGAAGCTCTAGTTCATGTTCTCGGTGGCCAGTGGTTAGAGATTTTTAGTGTTTCATAGTTTTTCTGATTTCCTGATAATTTTCTGTCTTTTATTCACTAAGTGTGCCCTGTTCCTGTCTTTGCTCAGTGGAGAGAGTGAGTTTTTAGCATACCACAGTGTTCCTGTTATCCTCACCTGTTCTGCCTCTCAAATATTGAGCTTGCCTGTTCCCACATTAACTTTCTGCCTGAACACTCTGTGGACTCTTGGAAACCTGGACCAGTCTGTTCCTGTTCTTATTAGTATCCCTAAACAGGCTTGAGACATCTAGACCTCCAAGCCTTCATGTTCTGATCAGTTCCCTTGACCTTGCATGGACTCCTGTTTGCCCTCCAGGACTGCAGCATCTGGTTCACTTTGGGTGGTGCCCGCCGCATCTGATTGGCAGCCCTCCGGCTGGATCCTACTGCCTTTTATGGAGGTGGACTGAACTGTCAAACCAGGTAACTGACTGTCATGGATCATCCTCCATCAGATTATCATGGTCTCTTAAGTGTGTTTTTCTCCAACCAAAGTTTCCAGTGATGGGTGGGTCCCCACTGCAGCAGCTGCAGATACACATCCTGCTTCTGTTTTGCAGTTTTTTTTTAAATGAACGCATTAAATTTTTCTAACAGTCTGTCTTCCCTGAATACTGTGTGGTTCTTTCCCATTTCCTGACAATTGTAGATTTCAGAAGTAACAGGAACAAGTTGAAACCCATTAACATCATGGGAGAAGCAGTGGAGGTGGTTGCGGAGTATGAATACCTTGTTGTTCACTTGGACAACAAAGTCGACTGCAGACACAACTGTGAATACAAGAGGAAACAGAGCAGATTTTACTTTACTAAGGAAGCTTGGGTGATTTGATATTTGCAGAAAGATGCTGTATGTCTTCAAAGTCTGTCCAGAGGGCGATGTGGATCCCTTTCTGTGGGCTTCTGAGAGTGTAATCTCATTTTCCATGATCTGCTGGGGTAACAGTATTAGAGCTAATGACTTAAAAAGGCTCAACAAGCTAATAAAGAAGGCCAGCTCTGTTCTAGGAACACCTGAAGAACCTCTGGAGAATATTTTATAAAGAAGAATTCTTCATAAAGTTAAGAAAATGATGGACAACAGTAAGCTTCCTCTTCAGAATTATTAAAGGGGAACTCCGTTTTTCCTCCTCTGAGCCTGTCCCTGAACCACAGTCGGCGGTCCCCTCGGTTCCTGACCCGGAGCCGCAATCGGCGGGCTCCCCTACTCCTGACCCGGAGCTGCAATCGGCGGGCTCCCCTGTTCCTGACCCAGAGCCGCAATTGGGCGGGCTCCCTTGTTCCTGACCCGGAGCCGCAATCGGCGGGCTCCCCTGTTCCTGACCCGGAGCCGCAATCGGCGGGCTCCCCTGTTCCAGTCCAGGAGCCGCAGTCGGCGGTCTCCTCAGAGCCTGTTCCTGCCCAGGAGCCGCAGTCGGCGGTCTCCTCAAAGGCTGTTCCAGTCCGAGAGCCGCAGTCGGCGGTCGCTACAGAGCCTGTTCCTGAGCCGCTGAAGAGGGGACGGGGTACCCCGTGGGGGTACCTACTGAAGTTTGGGCGTCATCCTCCTGATAAGCTGCTTCGCCTCCGGCCCCGCGGCAGACCTCCAGAGCGTCAGCTTCGCCTCCGGCCCCGCGGCAGACCTCCAGAGCGTCAGCTTCGCCTCCAACCCCGCGGCAGACCTCCAGAGCGTCAGCTTCGCCTCCGACCCTGTGGCAGACCTCCAGAGCGTCAGCTTCGCCACCAACCCCACAGCCGGCCACCTGAGACTCTGCTCCGTTGCCGGACCCTCGGCCGGCCTCCAGAACCTCTGCTATGCCTCCGGCCCGGCAGTGGTCCCCCTAAGACGTTGCTTCGTCTCCAGCCCTCCGGATCGTCAGCCTCGCCTTCTGCCCCGTGGTCGGCCTCCTGAGCATCTGTCTCGCCTCCGGCCCAGCGGCAGGCCCCCTGAGAATCAGCCTCGCCTCCGTCCCAACGGTCAGCCTCCTAAGCATCTGCTACGCCTCCGGCCTCGCTGCCGGCCCCACGGCCGGCCACCTGAGACTCTGTTCCACTACCGGTCCCACGGCCGGCTACCTGAGACTCTGTCCCGCTGCCGGTCCCTCGGCCGGCCACCTGAGACTCTGTTCCACTACCGGTCCCACGCCCGGCCACCTGAGACTCTGTCCCTCTGCCGGTCCCTCGGCCGGCCACCTGAGACTCTGTCCCACTGCCGGTCCCACGGCCAACCACCTGAGACGTTGCCCAAGAAATCGTCGGGGATTTCTTTTGTTTTCATCCACCATAAGTGGATCGTTTTTTGTTTTTGTTTTTGCCCTCCTGGCCTGTTTCCCCCTTCGCCCACTCTGGGTGGGTTGTTTTTTGTTTTCTGACTCTGTTTTTTGTTGTTCCTGGCCCTCCTTGCCCTAGTGCCCCCTCCGCCCGTCCTGGGTGGGTTGTTTTTTGTTTACTTTTTGGACTTTTTAAGGGGGCGTCTGGAATCCGCCCTTGAGGGGGGGGGCACTGTTGGGATCCTCAGGCTTGCCCACCAGAGGGCGCCGAGGATCCTCTTCTGCTCTTTGTTGTTGTCTTTTAGGACTGGAGTTACTGTTGGGATCTGGAGATTACCCTCTGTCTCCAGCAGAGTGCGCCGTGGGTCTCCTAGGGCTGGAGTCTTCCAGCACACCTGATTTGCATCTACTCATTAGGAGACCTTCCCTTTATAAACACCTGCCAGACCTTGCTTCCACGCCCCAGTGTTGATCTTAGTTTGGTTAGCAACCTGAACCTCTGTTACTGAAAGAATCTTAGTTGTCTCTAGTGTGAGGTCAGATTCTAATCTCTCCTTTGTTTGTGCCTCACAGGAAACCTGTCGCTAGTCTGAAGCTCTGGGAGAGCTGCCTCACTGAAACCTGTCTCTGGCCTGAAGCTCTGGGAGAGCTGCCTCACTGGAAATCTGTCTCTAGCCTGAAGCTCTGGGTGAGCTTAACCTGCTAATCAGCCCTGGTTAGCCAACCTGAAGATTCCTATGTGGAATTAACCCGAAGACTCCTGTGTGGAGTTTACCTGAAGATTCCTAAGTGGAGTCAACCTGAAGATTTCCTATGTGGATATCCCCTGCTGTTCTCAGTGAAGAGCTGGAAGCTCAGATCAAGGTCTGCCATGCTAAGTCTGAAGCTAGACGCTTAGCTCCTCATGAACTCTGCTAACCACCAGTCTCTGGTCCCAGTCAAGACTTCTGTGAACCAGCCCAAACCAGTTCCAGATCAGTTCATAATCGTGTGTTTTTTGTGAAACCTCAATAAACTCTGTTGAACTTTTATCCAGCCTCCGTTGTGTTCTGCATATGGGCTTGCCTCCTTGACCCATCATGACACCTGGAAGATGTCTAGCGCTACTACCACAGATGATCTCACTCTCGAAATGGAATTGAATGATTCAGATTAGTTAGCCGAATGAATAGAAGGGGTAGTGTAGCCGAGTGTGGCCCGGACCGCCTGTTACGACTCCAGCCGCATGCGCCGATGACGTCATACACGTGGTTTTCTGACCAAGTGATGAGTTTATTCTACAAACAGTCTGTAAACCAACACAGATGTTATTTAGAAGCCAAAAAATGTCCATGATAGAAAATATATCTAATGAGAAAAACAGCATGTTTGCAGCTGGATTTCCCCAGCTACATTTGATACAGGGTGTCTGTTTTCTGACGGTTGAGTTTGCATCTATTTAAAAATGTTTCCTCTTAATACAGATCCTTCGTCTGTAAGGTTTATTAAAAAAGCTTTTATGTAAAACAGGATAGGGACAGAATTTTCACAAATGCGTTTATATAAACTTCACAGAAGAGGGATCTGTATTAAGAGGGAACATTTTTTAATATATGCAAACAAAAACCTGGGAAAACTGACAGCCCTTATTCTCCATTAAAGGTTACTGGTGAGAATCCAGCTCAGCACACATGGTGAGTTTTTCTTAGTACTAGATATATTTTCTGCCAATAATGACAATAAATCACTGGGAATCTAAAAGAAAGTTAGACATAAAAACCTAATCAGAGCTTGTCTGCTTAATGTTGCCTGTTTCTTTCTTTAACAGAGCCACCTATGGAGCTAGTTTACTGTTAATTTTTCTGCCATAGAATGTGTTTAAGGATCAGTGTTTCTATATCTCTCTTATATGTTTGATTCTGTCGCCTTGAACTCCAGTCAGCCTCTCCAGAAGGCCATTCACTCTAGGCCTGATTCTGCAGGATGTTTCTTCCTCCTGAGAGGGAAGTTTTGTCTCTACACTTACACTGCATGCATGCTCAGAGTGAGCAAGAAAATGTGGGTGGACACTTTAAGTGTGGATCCACACTTAAAGGTGGATTAATTTACCTAAAACTCATGATTTTGGTATTTGGATGGGAGCTAAAGTGCCCAGAGAGAACCCACTCATGTAACATAACAATCAAATTGTATTTGGGCTGTCATGTGTTTTCCTCTGAATTCACAACCAGATAGCTTTGGATTGAAATGAAAGTGTTATTCAAGCTTAATCACAGTCACACTTCTGAAATTAATCCACAGCTTCTTCCATCTACAAATAACAATTTATTAACCGCAATTATCAATTATAAACTCCATGATAAACACACTTTAGTTTATGACTTTAAACCAAGCTTATAAAACTCAACTGAACTACATAGTCTTATGAACATATAGTATATATGTACTTTACACTTTCTCAAGTGAGAAAGTTAACCAATTATACACTGAAAGTACTTTCTGTCTGTTAAAAACAGCAAGATATGTTCTCTAAATCCAGCTTAGTCAGCAATCTGGCAGCACGCTTTAACTGGCAGATGACGACTAAACCAGATAGTGACAAGCATAGCATAGAGGTAGCAGAAAGGGGCAGATAAAAGCTTAAGCCACTAATGACAGGCTAAACTGACTGATGGGAAACTTGAAAATCCATAAAATGAATACATAGAGTAGAAGGCAGCTTTGAGTAGGTAGGACAAACTGATGACAGGCAGAAAACCATCCAAACATGAACAGAGTCAGAAACCTGGCCTGCTCTCATTAGGAATCCAGTTACAGTAGGCCAGGCACAGGAACCCAGGAAGGCACAGGCTGTACCCTGACACTGGAGTGATTTTCAAATGGGTATGAGGAGACATCTTGGAGGAATGAAAATTTCCAGGAGAATGGCAGCTGCATCTATGTACTATAAAGGTATAGAACCCGAATTTCAAAGCAGGAGCGAATGATCTCCATGCTATGCCAATGTACAGAGATGTAAAGTAACAAAGTACAAATACTTTGTTACTGTACTTAAGTACACTTATTAGGTACTTATTAGGTATCTATACTTTACTCCATAATGCATTATCTAAATATTTTATTTTAAGAGTAAAAATACACATTCCATTGGCAAAACATCAAAAAGCATTATTAAATAGATGTATATAGGTTATGACAAGTTTCATCATTTGGTGAATCAGATATCCTTTTGTCTAGCGTCTGTTTTATTTTCTTCTGTTTTCTTTCTTATTTGAACTGATATGACTCCAACACAGTAGTCATAAGACAAGTATGTGATCACATGTCTTCCTGCTTTGTGTGTAATTATATGTTAATGACATGAACTTACATGGCACTTCCCTATGTTTATTCATTCACACACTGATTTTGGCAAGCTAGATTGTAACCCAGCTGCTCTGGAGCACACTGACTGAAGTGAGTCTGTCATACAGTAGGTACCAGTGGACCATCTGACCACCATCAGTAGGCAATTATTTAAAGAGTCCTCGTTAAGAACACATCGACTGAGATGGACAGAGCTGAGGTACAACTGGCGAACCTCCTATGCCACCCTCACACCACGTACTTAACATTTATTATTGGGTTGGCATGAATTTACCAATATATATTTCTTTTTAAACTGACTTCATGTCCATCATTTTATTAAGTAAACTTATAGAGGTTTATAGTTAATTATGGTATGGAAGATGTAAAGATGTTGGCCTGAGTTTCTATTGCAGAGAGCATTTAAACCTGCGAGGCAGGTGGTACCTATAAAGCTGGTCATACACTGTAGAATTTCTTGCCCTTATTCTCCAGTCTTGCAAGAACTTGTTTATCGGGCTGACTTTCAGCCTTATCGTGCGTTGTGCATTAAGTAGTGTACAGGGGGTAATGAGGGGGGATGAAGAATCGTAAGGTCAGGAGAAAAACAAACACGTCCTGAGCTGTGACCTTTAAAACCCTGTGGTTTTGTCCTACAGTTTGAGCTGTAGCTGAGTGTAACGATTTAATATATTGCACAGTGTATGCCTTAAGTACAGGAGAGATAGCTAAAAACCTCAGAAGTGGTGGCCAGGTTTGAATGCTGCATCCTAAGTGACCACGCTATGGAAGTAAATCTGTGCCGTTGGGATTTAAATTAAAAATGTCACTGAAATATAAATGTTGTATGTTTGTACTTACTCTTTCTGTGTTAAAATATATTCAGAAAACATTTTCAATCTAAAAAAAAAATCATTGTCACTATATCTATATAGTTGAAATTTTATTTGTTATTTTCACTGCAAGTTAAAAAATCAAATTGCTATTTCACAGTAAATACATTTTCAATACCTATTTTATTCAGTTTGACTTTTCAGTGTTAAGAAAAGCAGCATATAAAAAAATTCAGCCTTTCACAATTCAAACTCAATATTTTCAGCATCTGAGATTCAACTGGCTCAATTTCACTGTTAAAGTCAGCGTCTAAATTCAGTGTAAAAAGGGAAAGGGTTACTTCAGGTCACAGACATTAGCAATGGATTGTGGTGTCCAACACCCAGATAATTCCGTTACAGTTTCTTAGTCACGTGACGGGACATTTTTGGCGCTCATACTGAAGGAAAACCAGCATCACGGAGGCAGTCAGGCAAGCTAACGCTAACGCATTGGCAGTGATAGAACTAACGGCGTTGAAAGTAACGGCGTTACTAACGCCGTTACCTTGTTTTAGTAACGAGTAATCTAACTAATTACTTTGACTGTAACTATAACGCAGTTACCATTGCAGACACCCCATTACTGCGCGTTACTCAGGTCGCACAATGAACCTTTTTTCATGATAGGACTCGTGCGCACCTTGTCATGAGAGAGGGGAGGATGAGATTGGCTGATGTATAGTGAGATTCCATCTGTCAGTTGGGTAGGTGGGTGTTTCTGCTGGTGGGTGTTAACGTACAGCACACACAGAGAGATGGAGAAAGAGGAGGACTCCAGCAGCAAAACAGCATTTTCCAGATGGAAATACCGGTGTTACGTCGAGCTGCGTTTCCCCATCACTTACGGTTTCCCCTGCATCTCCGCACAGCACAGGCGGCACAATTCACCACGCAAGCGACAGGAAACGCGCATGCTCGCTAAAGGCATGCAACAGTCGCCCTGTGCTCGCGCCACAGGAGAACTATGAGCGTTAACGATCAAATGAAAGCCTATATGGAGAAAGGGAGAAATCTGGATGGATGGATGGATGGATGGATGGATGGATGGATGGATGGATGGATGGATGGATGGATGGATGGATGGATGGATGGATGGATGGATGGATGGATACTCTGCCTTTTCAACCTACTGTATTTTGTATTTTAAACATTAATTGATGGCCTTTGTGGCAGCGATGGAGATCCATATTTTATGTCACACACAGAGTATAGATCTAGATAGATAGATAGATGGATAGATAGATAGATGTTGCAGTATCTATAACAACCCAAGCACACAGGATTTCAGAATTAGACATCCCCAGTTATTAATTTCATAAACTCACCAGATCTGAACGCCCTGTTAGAAAACTTCACATCGCTTTCCCCCCTGATGTCATTTACGTTGAGTTGCAATAAATGCAAAACTCTCTGCAGGTTCTTGTCTTTGTTGTCCTCTCTATTCAGCTGGCTTTAGAAACGCATGGCGAGAAGGTGGGGGCTGGGTGGAAAGGGTTACGGGGGCGAGAAACGCAAAAGTAACGCAATAGTTACTTTTACTAGTAACTAGTTACTTTTATTGTGGAGTAACTCAGTTAGTAACTCAGTTACTTTTTGGGAGAAGTAACTACAGTAGTAACTATAACTAATTACTTTTTCAAAGTAACGTGCCCAACACTGCGCATTGGTGAGTTTATTGCTTTCATTTTTCTGTAGTATTGCAGCAAGTTGCAATTGCAAGCAAGTATTTTAACAGGATTGGCTGGGTGTTGGACACCACAATCCGTCACATGACTAAGAAACTGTAACGGGATTGGCTGGGTGTTGGACACCACAATCCATTGCTAATGTCTGTGACCTGAAGTAACCCTTCCCTTTTTACATTGAATTTAGACGCCGAATTTACCACAGTGACATTGAGCCAGTTGAATCTCATTTGCTAAAAATATTGAGTTTAAATTTTAAGAGGCTGAATTTTTTATATGCTGCTTTTTTTAACACTGAAAAGTCAAAATAAAAAAAAAATAGATGATTGTTGAATCAAACTTGGAAAAAAGAGTAGTCAGTAAAATTAATTAAACCAGATAAAAAGAAGTTTATTACAGTTTGCTGCAGCTACTCAATGGGGATTTATCCACCGAACAATATTGACACTATTGTTACTACTCTTACTCTGTGATACATTCTGTCTATTAAACCATATAGATATTTACAGATACAAATGCATCACGCTGTGAAGCTTTATCCTTACCAGTGACATGCAGCGCTGCACAAAAAACATTTTCTAAGACTTTATTTTACATTATAAAAAATGTAGGTGTTATAGCAACCCATAAATATTCCTTCCTTTTCGTTATTTATAGATGATTTCATGAGAAACACGAGACCTGCCTGGTTTAAATATTCAAATTGTATAATATTTAAATTTATCTGGTATACAGAGATCTGTGTCTGAAGCACATTAACATTTGACTGAGGACAGTACTCAGCTGCACATCAGGAAGGAAACATTCCAGTTCAGCAGGTAAAAAAAATTACATTTAAGTTTTTGTCTTACATATAATGCAGACAGTCCTGGAAAAATATAATAAGTACCCTTATTTTCTTCAAATGTTTTTTAGTATATGAAAAGTTAATTTGCAAAAATCAGTTTAAAGACATTTTTCAAAGAAATTAGCTGAGACATGTTATTTACTCTTTGCATGGTGCTGCTAATAACAAGTATGTTTTTTGAAAATTTATAAAAATGGAGTTATCTGTTTTTCCAAATAAAATCTTCATATATTGAATATCTAGAATTCTACTAATATTTCTGATTTTGAGTATTGATGGGTCTAAACTACTGACAGATTGCACTGAAATCAAAAATAGATTTGACATTAAATAAATCAGTGAATAACTAAACACTGAAAATTTAAATGCTAAAAATGTAATCAATGGATAATGCAAACACAGAGAAATCAAATATTGCCTGAAAAAAGTTAAAATTAATCATTAGGCTCTCATATTCTATAGCTTCTATTCAATGAGAGGTGGTTTCAGTTTCACAAGCTAAAACTGTAAACTAGAGGCTATGGCTTGAGTGTCGGAGGCAGAGCTAAACTGAAGGCTTCTTCA
>NW_024038500.1:0-31898 GCF_016077235.1 Cyprinodon tularosa
GACTGAGTTAGTCATTGACGTTGTGTCTAATGTTAGAAAACAAAAAGTAGAGTAAATAGAAAGTAATTCACTATAAAATGTCAGTGTAGTAATTCTTTATTAAATGGATCACACAGTCGTTTTTGTAGTGTTTGTTGTATTTCACATTTGAAAAAGTAATGTGCTGAAATATATTGCATGTTATATTGATGAAAAAAAAGAACAACTCAAACATTTTTAACGGCTAATGTGCAGACAAAGCATACAAGTATATGCCATCATTCAAGCATAATTATCAAATAGTAAAATACTGTAGCATTAACAGACATGTCCTTGTAATTCAGTCTTGATGTAAAATGTTTAAATGATATGTAACATGTTATAACGACAATAATTCATCCATTTAGCACTTTTGGCATTTCAGTATTATTATGCTCCATTAACACATAATTTTTGTCATATTACATGATTTATCGACTTCATTAAATTTATAATGACTATGCAATGTGATATGACTATTTGCTTATTGCAAGTTAAAATAATCTACTTATGCTATGACACACCAAGTGTGTGTCAAAGTGTTGAATTTATCTTTATTTCAAAAGTCGTAAGTCCCCTTGCAACCAGTCTAACTGGGGAGTATCAATGGTAGCCAGTAGCTTCACTTCAACCCTGTACTACCAGCGGGCAAACAGCAATCCAGTGAATAAATAGAGATCAGTAGATATAGCCCCCTGTTTCGCATCATATTTAAACCCCGGTAAACTGGGAGGATCCTAGATACTGATTAATTGAGAAGCATAAAGAACTGTAATGAAACTCACTATATATATATATATATATATATATATATATATATATATATATATATATATATATATATATATATATATATATATATATATATATATATATATATATATACACTCACCGGCCACTTTATTAGGTACGCCATGCTAGTAACGGGTTGGACCCCCTTTTGCCTTCAGAACTGCCTCAATTCTTTGTGGCATAGATTCAGCAAGGTGCTGGAAGCATTCCTCAGGGAGTTTGGTCCATATTGACATGATGGCATCACACAGTTGCCGCAGATTTGTCGGCTGCACATCCATGATGCGAATCTCCCGTTCCACCACAACCCAAAGATGCTCTATTGGATTGAGATCTGGTGACTGTGGAGGCCATTTGAGTACAGTGAACTCATTGCCATGTTCAAGAAACCAGTCTGAGATGATTCCAGCTTTATGACATGGCGCATTATCCTGCTGAAAGTAGCCATCAGAAGTTGGGTACATTGTGGTCATAAAGGGATGGACATGGTCAGCAACAATTCTCAGGTAGGCTGTGGCGTTGCAACGATGCTCAATTGGTACCAAGGGGCCCAAAGAGTGCCAAGAAAATATTCACCACACCATGACACCACCACCACCAGCCTGAACCGTTGATACAAGGCAGGATGGATCCATGCTATCATATTGTAGACGCCAAATTCTGACCCTACCATCCGAATGTCGCAGCAGAAATCGAGACTCATCAGACCAGGCAACGTTTTTCCAATCTTCTATTGTCCAATTTCGACGAGCTTGTGCAAATTGTAGCCTCAGTTTCCTGTTCTTAGCTGAAAGGAGTGGCACCCGGTGTGGTCTTCTGCTGCTGTAGCCCATCTGCCTCAAAGTTCCACGTACTGTGCGTTCAGAGATGCTCTTCTGCCCACCTTGGTTGTAACGGGTGGTTATTTGAGTCACTGTTGCCCTTCTATCAGCTCCAACCAGTCTGGCCATTCTCCTCTGACCTCTGGCATCAACAAGGCATTTCCGCCCACAGAACTGCCGCTCACTGGATGTTTTTTCTTTTTCGGACCATTCTCTGTAAACCCTAGAGATGGTTGTGCGTGAAAATCCCAGTAGATCAGCAGTTTCTGAAATACTCAGACCAGCCCTTCTGGCACCAACAATCATGCCACGTTCAAAGTCACTCAAATCACCTTTCTTCCCCATACTGATGCTCGGTTTGAACTGCAGGAGATTGTCTTGACCATGTCTACATGCCTAAATGCACTGAGTTGCCGCCATGTGATTGGCTGCTTAGAAATTAAGTGTTAACGAGCAGTTGGACAGGTGTACCTAATAAAGTGGCCGGTAAGTGTATATATATATATATATATATATATATATATATATATATATATATATATATATATATATATATATATATATATATATATATATATATAGACCGAAATTAAGGACTGGGTTTCCCTCCCATTTTGCATTGCAGACATGGGAACCTTTACCGAATGACCCTCAGGGGTGGAGGGCACTTTCTCTTATTCAGAATGTAAATAAAAAACACTTCTTTTCTTCTGTAGGGTATGTTCATGATCAAAGAATGACAAGCTTTAATGTTTGGTGGAAATAAATTAGACAGAAACAGAACTGGTTTGACTTGATAGACCAGATTCTATCCTTTCAGACTTTAAATGTGAAACTTAGAGTGGATCAGATCCATGCTCACAGCATCTGAGATCTCCATGATGTTCAGAGGGCTGGCTATGATTTCAAATTAACATAATTTGTCTTTGGTATTTAGACACGTTGTCTTTGCTAAAGTCCACAATTTCCTTTACAACTGATGTTTGGCAAAAATCTGAAATATTTACTTTTTGGGGGGCTTTAAACCAGATGTTTAGTTGTTGTTTTAAAGTTGGTAGTATTTACAGTATATAGTATTTTTTTGCTTTTTTTTTTTTTTATAAAATTGTTTTAGAAAAAAAGTGGTCTGGTGTTAAATGTTTTTCAAATGTGTTGTAAATTATACACACCAAATTTAATCTCTTCTGTGTCTGGTTAGAATTCTTCAGTTTAAAGTGAGATTTTGCCTATAGAAGGTTTCAGTTGCCCCCCTTGCCAAAGGCCCATGTCATGTTTAGGAATTGCCATCTAGAAATCTGCTCTATCAAAAGATGAGCAATGTATGCTGCCATCTACTGGTTCTTTTTTTGTATGGCATCCATCTATAATTGTTACAACCTGCAGCAATTCAGACATTTAATAATAAAAAAGAGTCTAATCAACTCTAAACATCAGCTTTTTGAGGTAATAATGGCTGAAATATACTGACAGGAAAACAAACCACCCCTAGTTGAATATGAGTTACAGTGGAGGATAATGCAGCCACATCTTTGGTGAAATCCATGCTTGAATTGGACGAAAAAGCTAATTCTTTGTGATAAAAGCATCATTTTTTTTATTTCACATAAAGCAAAACAAACAGAAGTTACATGAAACCTACAATTCTAGTGAGGTAGACTATAATGGTGCTGTTAAAATGATTAGCAGCACAGCAATCACCTCTTGCAAGAAATTAAATAGTAAAGCTCCTCGGATCCTTAGATCTCTGGGTTCGCATTAGAGGAACAGATTTATTGACGCTAGATTGGCAGCATTGTAGGTGCTACACTGAAAAATCTTGTTGGCAAAGGAGATTAAGTCCCTTTTTTTAAAAAGATCAGACAGAGGTTGAGGTCCAGTATCTTAACAAGAAAAGACTTCAGGAAGGATGATATTAAGGCAGTGACGTGAAAGAAAGCTACCAAAATTGGAGAAAGACTGAGTGATTGTTGTTCACACAACAAAGTAGGCTAAGACAAGCTGAAGAAGTTAAAACAGAAATACAAGCGGCTGAAAGAACAGCTTTTAACAGCTGCAGCTGGATGTGACTCTGTGGCACAGGCATACTTGTAAAATTTTAGGCAGTATGGGATAACACTTTCTTTTCTTCCAATAGGGAAATGAATGAGACATTAAAGGACAACCTACAGGCATGACATCAGAGATGAGATGGCATGGTGGAGCTGCTCCTAACGATCAAAGAAAAAGATGGAACCGACCAGGAAGAAACTCCTCAGATTGCGGAAAACGGAAAAGAAACATAGGAAAAGTTTTCTGTCTGTAATAACAATGATTTAGCAGAAAGAATGAGGAAAGTAAGGCTGGCATTGATTCCTGCTAAAAAGCTTTTTTTTTATCTGATGTTTTAGAAGTGTAGCCCAAACCAGCACTATAGCTTGAAAAAGATCTACATCAGTCATTTTAACTACAAACTTTGTAAAATCAAATTACATCTTATTACAGGAGACAGCTTTTTACCCTTGTATTAAAGACCTTTGTAACCAAACAGCAGCTGTGAAGCAGCTTTTTCATATATATATTTGCATATTTTCTCACTTGACAAGTGGCCAGAAACAATATAATGGAAATCCATTCAATTCAATCCAGTTTATTTATATAACGCAAATTCACAACAAATATCATCTGTCTGGCTCAGTTCACCAGATCATACAGTCAAGCTTTCTATCTAAGGAAAACCAGTTGATTGCATCAACTCATTGACTCAAAGCAATCCCTTACACTAAGCATGCTTGTAGCGACAGTGGAGAGGAGAAACTCCCTTTTAACAGGAAGAAACCTCCATTAGAACCAGACTCAGTCTGACTGACCATCTGTCGAGGTCGACTGGGGTTCAAGGAGGCAGAAGCAGAGATACAGAAAGAAGCAGAGATACAAAAGGCAAAAGGCAACCCCTTCCAGGAAACACACAGCCAGGCAGACGAGCTGTGAGCCAGCTCCCATTTCAGAGGATGAAGGGAGCACATCCAGCTAGTCAGTCAGAAAAACAGGACTACACTGAAAAAACAGGCCGATATCGAACCTCTATAACCAAAGGTGTTAATGGCAGCAGCACAGCTGCTATTTCTCCCCAGGATGGTGTCACAGCCAAACAGGAAAAGAAGAGGCGAAGCTACTGTGAGAAAAAGCAGAGAGAGCAGAACATTAGAGATTGAACTAACAGATTCAGAGTGGGAGAATAGAGAGAATGAAGATGAATGATGAAAAAGGGGTCCCTATGTCCTCCAGCAGTCTAAGCCTATAGCAGCATAACTATAGAGATAGCTCAGGATAACCTGAGCTACTCTAACTATAAGCTTTATCAAAAAGGAAAGTTTTAAGCCTAGCCTTAAAAGTAGACAGGGTGTCTGCCTCACGGACTAAAATTGGTAGTTGGTTCTACGGGAGAGGAGCCTGATAACTAAAAGATCTGCCTCCCTTTGTACTTATACAATCAATTATAGGAACCACTATTAAACCTGCAGATTGAGAGCGAAGTGCTCTGTTAGGAACATAAGGAACAATCAGATCTCTGATATAAGATGGAGCCTGGCCATTTAAGGCTTTATATGTGAGGAGGAGGATTTTAATTCTTTTCTGGATTTAACAGGAAACCAATAAAGAGAAGCTTGAATAGGAGAGATATGATCTCTCTTTTTATTTTTCATCACCATTCACCATTGAGTACATCTATAAATAACAAGCTAAGTTGAAAGTAATTTCATATAATAACAAACGACAGAAAATGCATTTGAAGTTTGAGTTACATTTACAGACATTCTTAGAAAGTAAGGAAAAATCCTGTCATAGGAGCAGTGCTGAATGGTCTGCTGGTAGTTGTACACTTGAAGACAGTAGCAGAATTTTATTTTTTTTTTTACTATTTTTGTTTAACTCTACTGGGTTCATCCTTATATTCCTGACTTCAGATACTCCACGAGAGCCGTGTGTGCATGCAGTTCCACTGCAGAGACACACTGCAGCAAAACAGTGAGATTACAATGAAATCATCATCATTTATCGCTGTAATGATGCAAAACACAATCATAGAGCTCACATTCAGATGGTCGGAATCATTGTGTTTTAACAAGCAACACCACCTGCCCTTTTGTCTTCCAAAAGATCGGTCTACAGCTTTACTTGCTTTGGTTACCTTGTTAATAAAAGCCAGTTGCTACAAGTTAAGCCTTCCATTATTTGTATTATTTATTAAGGGATTCCCTGCATCATGAAGAAGGTATTATCCGAGCTCATGCAGAAAGCTATTCTTTGTTTAATGCGGCTGTAGCAACACTCTATGAACAAGAGCCCTTTATCCAAAAAGCCAGAGTAGTCTGGCATCAGGTAGGCTGCCTGCTGGTCAAACAGCTACATTCCGGAGGAGTCCACTGGTTTCAGAGCATCATCAGCTGTTTCAAACCACAAGCACTAGAAGGAGAAGCATTACCCTAGGAAACTTTAGGAGAAGTGGGTTTATCAATGGGAGGACTGCTCTAGTCCACCATCTTAGTTGGTGGTCTTATGTGACTCCTCGTCATAATTAACTTCTGAAGAAACTTTCCTAAGTTGTGTTGTTATCTTTTCTGTTGATATCCCAGATGGAACTGATTATTTTGCACACGTAAACATCTTCAGCCATGAAACAGCTAGCTGCCTAACATAAAACAAACTCTGATTATCCATGCAAAGATTATCATGTGTTATTTGCTTATGTCTGCAGCATGAGTGTTCATGCATACTTATTTTTGTGTGTTTGATGCTCTCTGATGGACTGATGTATCCCACCTCTCATCAAACAACTCTTGGTCATAGGCAAGAATGAGCTGGTATATTTGACTTTAATTTATTTCCAATTTAACATCCAGTAGATCAAACATTGTAAAATGCTACTTTTTGAGATGTAAAAAGGGGAAGAAGAAATGTCAAAACACAGTGTTACACAAAAAAGTAAAAAAAAAAGTGTTACACAAACCTTAATTTATAAAAGAACCATCTTTTGAGAAGAAACAACTTATCAGTTTTCATGTTCTCCTCCAAGCTTGAGCTAACAACAGATTAAGTGAAACACAAAGAAAAGAAGGCATGCAACGTATGTGATCTTTTTCAATGCGACCTGTGTGTGAAGGGCCAGGTCGCATTCATCCGAGTTGTACGTCATTAACAAAAGTCACTATTCTGCATCTTACTAGCAGAAGCAAGAAGAAAAACAACCATGGCGGACGATAAAGCAGAGAGCTATGAGGTGCCCCCAGGGACATAAATCAGAATTAACTTGCATATACACATATTAAATTACACTCTTCCATATAATATACTGAAAACCTCACACAAACACTAGTAAAAAGCTCTCACATAAACTAGTGAAAACATTTACCTCTTATATAATCTACTCAAAAGCTCTCATACAAAGTAGTGAGAACTGTTCATATAAACTGGTGAAAAGCTTTAGCTTTCATACACACTACTAGAAAGCTTTCATATACACTATTAAAAAGCTCTCATATACACTACTAGAACGCTCTCATATACACAATCAGAAAGCTCTCATATACACTATTAGAAAGCTCTCATATACACTACTAGAAAGCTCTCATATACACTATTAGAACGCTCTCATATACACTATTAGAACGCTCTCATATACACTATTAGAAAGCTCTCATATACACTACTAGAAAGCTCTCATATACACTATTAGAACGCTCTCATATACAGTATTAGAACGCTCTCATATACAGTATTAGAACGCTCTCATATACACTATTAGAAAGCTCTCATATACACTACTAGAAAGCTCTCATATACACTATTAGAACGCTCTCATATACACTATTAGAAAGCTCTCCTATACACTACTAGAAAGCTCTCATATACACTATTAGAACGCTCTCATATACACTACTGGAATGCTCTCATATACACTATTAGAACACTCTCATATACACTATTAGAACACTCTCATATACACTACTAGAACGCTCTCATACATGCTACTAGAAAGCTCTCATAAACACTACTAGAAGGCTCTCATACATGCTACTAGAAAGCTCTCATAAACACTACTAGAAGGCTCTCATACACGCTACTAGAAAGCTCTCATACACACTACTGAAAAGCTATTAGCGGATTTCAGTTGAAACGGAAGGTGTTTCAGTGAAACAGGAAGGACCGTCATTACACCGGAAGTTGTTTTAAACGGAGGTCATTCTGGCTAGCTCCGTACATTTTGTGCTATCTCCGGCCGAAATTGTATCAAATAAAATTATTGATTCATGCTCAGCTATCCGCTAAACAACTCACAGAAGCATGGGCATTACTCGACTTTATTTTTTATGTTTTTGCTTCAACAGAGATCCTTTTCCGGTGTTGTGCGAAATTCTGTTCCCATGTGAAAATCTGTTCCACCTGTGTCGGGAGCGCACCGCGCATTGCAATCACATAAGCGGATCTGATCATTTCCCAGGCCTTTCGGATCATTTCTTGGTTAAATAAAAAGTCGTAAAATTATACAAGGTTGAGACATTTAGTTTAATCAGCCGCTGTTGTTTACAAAATTGTAAAATAAAAAAAATAAATGCGGTTTTCTTATGCTGTTTTGTGTTGTTATTTTAAACGCCAAGATAATCAGTCTCTTTCCAAGTTTTTTCACTTCAGCCTGACAGAAATAAAAGTCAAGTCACCAAATACCAAATTTGTATTTATAATTTTTTATTACTGATATAAGATGATGGGAAGTGCCTGATAGCAGTTCCATAATATGGAAACAAATTAATTTAGCTGCAAATCTTAAACTGTGTTTATTCCTCTCTTCATCAACAACAAACCATCTGGATTCGGTGATACTGTATATATATATATATATATATATATATATATATATATATATATATATATATATATATATATATATATATATATATATATATATATATATATATATATATATAAAACATATAGACTTAGTGCAGTGTGATGCTTTAATGAGCATGCTTTAGAGCTTGAAGTAACCTATAACTGAATTATTACTTTAAACCGAGATAAAGTGTTTGAAATAGCAAGTAAGGCAAATATAAGATACATCTTGGTTAGCCAAATCGGCGTCAGGTGGTCTGTCTATGTGACCACTTCCCTGTTCCCTTCTAATAACTGAACAGACTTTCACAACAGTAAATCACCATACTATCCATAATCAGACACAGGCTGAATATTGGTTTGATTTTGGTTCCACTCTTTGACAATATTGAATACAAGCATGTTCTGCAAGCCAGTTCTTCAGTTATGTGACATTGCCTGGCTGTTAACACATGTATGTAGCTTCTGTAAGCCAACTGTATTTGACATTTCTCTTGGCCGAGGAATTAAGTGTGAGGAAGATAGTGTGGGTTGCTGTGATGGTATGTTGGAACTTTAGCTTAGTTCAACTATAAAGATTTTAATTGATAACACCCTGTACAAATGAAGGGTTTGCCTGTTTTGATGTATGCAACATGGTTAATTTTGAGAGAAGAAATTGTAAAAAGAATTATGGCCCTATGGATCTAGAGGCATTAGTGTAAAAGGAAAATACAAATATAAAATAAGATGAAAATTATAAAATTAAACAAAATTACAGGTTGCCCTGCAGAGCCTCAGAAGAAGGTAATTTATAAAGACATGGAAATGTAGTTTTTGGAGTAAATGAAACCATCTCTAACCTCGAGGATCATCTTGTTATGCATAGCTAAGCTCTGTAACACGATGCTAGCAGTTGGAGCTGGGTCTAGAGGAGAGGACCATACTGATCACATCAAAAAAATTGATACTGCAGCGAAAAAACAATAACTTGGGCAATCCGCTCACCCTTTGCCAGTGCAAAATGACTATATTTACATTTCGTCTCCCCAACACAGGCACATACAAGTAAACGCTCCATATTGCATTCATTACAGCAGATTACCTAACTAACTGGATGCAGACGCACTTTTTTGCCCCACTAAAAGACACAACCCTTAGAGCACACTGTTAGTAAATTCTTTTTTACATTTTTATACTTTTTGTTTCTGTGTTTGTGTGTTTTTGTACACACAAACCTTTGATAGCTCCTTCACATAATCTCCACATAATGGGGCTAAATTTCAAGTTCATTTTGATAGCTTTGTGATGAACAGATACAGATATAAAGTTACGCCGGTGATGACACCAAATAGGTCTTGTTATTGAAATTCTATGACTTGTTTGATAGAAACAAACCAAGTAATTTTCAATTCCTGAAATACAACAAAAATGAACTGTGACCTCACTGCCCTGGTTTTGGACTTTCTTACTATAGCTGAACATTCATTCACATTTGTCAAGTATGTGAAAAATTTATTGCAAAAATAATTGTTTTCAGTGAAAAAAAAACGGATTTCTTTTTAAGTTATCAAAGTACCTTTATTTTTGTCAGGAATCCAGTTTGTGTGGTCTGTTTTTGTGTTTTCTTTCCTCCTCCACCAGGTGGTGCCCCGTCCTCATTGGGCCTCCCTGCACACCTGCAGCTCGTTGCCTCATTACCTGTGGAGTGTTCTTAAGCTGCTGACGGCCACTACCTCGACGCCAGAGTGTTTGCCAATACAGGGTACTCTAGCCAAGCTGAGTTTTGCTGAGTCAAACTGAGTTTTTGTCAACCTGAGTCTTAATTTTGTTTTTGTCTTTGCCTCTCAGCAGGAAGTCATCCTACAAACTTGATTTGTTCGGACCTCCTCTCTCTGGAAGGATCAACTGAGCTTCTAACTGAGCTGGGGTTCCAAACAGGAAGTTTGGATCTAATTTCCCCAATAGGTCGTTTGAGCTTCACACCGAGCAAAGGTTTCATCTGCACCACAGCCCGTTCAAGTACCGCAGGAAATCAGAGTGCAAGTCAGCTTCAACATTCACTCCAAATAGGAAGTTTGGGTCCACTTTCCTCAAGAGGTCGTTTGAGCTTCACACTGAGCAAAGGTTTCATCTGCACCACAGCCCGTTCAAGTACCGCAGGAAATCTGAGTGGCAGTGGCTGCTGACGTCACTCTGCTGCCCCCCTCCCCCGCTCAGAATGCTTTTTCGTTTTCAAGTTATGGACAGTACTTCGCAGGCAGACCATGAAAACGAAAAAGCAATGTCCGCTGTGTTTTCTCTTTGATTATGGCATAAAATGTGCAGTGTTAGAGAAGAAAATGAAAATGCAAATAGGATTTGGTATGTATTTGCTGGGGTGCATTTTGAAAAATAAATCTCAAATGTCTTTTTCTTTTTCATTTTAATTAAGTAAAAGGATGAGCGGTGTTGAAGAAGAAAATGAAAATGCAAACAGGATGATTGATTACTAATTTAATTTATGAGTCAAATAATGCAGCCACATTCTTAAAATGAAAAAGCATTTCTGGAAATGCTTTTTCATTTGAAATATGGTAACGATTTGCTTCCATACTCTGGCTCAGTGAACCGTTGCTGGATCTTCTGGGCAACTTAGCCCGTCTGTGGCAGCCAGGGCTGACGTCAGCGCGTCTGTGGCAGCCAGGGCTAACGTCAGCCCGTCTGTGGCAGCCAGGGCTAACGTCAGCCCGTCTGTGGCAGCCAGGGCTGCCGTTAGCCCGTCTGTGACAGCCAAGGCTGACGTTAGCCCGTCTGTGGCAGCCAGGGCTGATGTCAGCCCGTCTGTGGCAGCCAAGGCTAACGTTAGCCCGTCTGTGGCAGCCAAGGCCAACGTTAGCCCGTCTGTGGTAGCCAGGGCTAACGTTAGCCCGTCTGTGGCAGCCAGGGCTAACGTTAGCCCGTCTGTGGTAGCCAGGGCTAACGTTAGCCCGTCTGTGGCAGCCAGGGCTAACGTTAGCCCGTCTGTGGCAGCCAGGGCTGACGTTAGCCCGTCTGTGACAGCCAAGGCTAACGTTAGCCCGTCTGTGGCAGCCAGGGCTGATGTTAGCCCGCCTGTGACAGCCAAGGCTAACGTTAGCCCGTCTGCAGCAGCCCTCTGTCTGTATAGCCGTGTGTCAAGAACCGCTGGCTCTGGTGGTGATGTTTTATTTGTCAAAATGTTAATTTGATTTGTGTTTATCTGACTGCGTTCATTATTATTCACCAACTAAATAAAAACTAAATAAAAGTGACTATTAATAACAGGAGGTGAAATGCAGCTCCACACTAGCAGAGCGTGTGGTGATGTCATCAGTACGCTTCTCTTCCTGTTGACCTAGATTTATGCTGCGTGCTCCTGTTCTCCCAGAGTTCATTCTTTCCTGTGTTTTTCTCAAGAAAATTCTTGGCGAGGACACCAGTCTGTACTCGCTTTCTTGTGAATTGAGAAACAAACCTGGAGATTACTGTGAGCCAAGGGGGAATTTACCATTAGGCAATACTTGGCAGTTGCCTAGGGCCCCATAAAACTCTGTTTACATGTATGGGTAATACAACTATTCTTTATTTGTGCACATTAATTATGTTTTTGATAAAAATCCTTTGGCTAAAATGTCATCAGAACACCTATAATATTAAGTGTGTCTCAGCCCCCCCCCCTTCATATTGGATGGTGGACACTGGACTCAACACCTCAGACTTCACCTCCAACACGGACAGTTGCCATCTCCAGAAGTTCTCGGATGACTCGGCCATTGTAGGATGTGTTTCTGAGGGGGAAGACCTGGACTATCTGTAGCTGCCATTGAAGTCAGAATGAATAATAGATTAATAAATATTTAGGTTAAAAATATAGATTTCATAAATACATACATTTCTAGTAATAAAGGTTAAATATTAAAAGCATAATTTCATGTGTTTCTTGTTTATTGTTTGTTTGATATGGGGGAACCAAAAGGTTGCGGTCACCAGTTGACGGAGTGTTACCTTTAAGGGTTGGTAGCCTACCTGTGGATCTGTAATGTGAGCTGCGTGTCAATTCGCAGGCTGCGTACTTCGGAGGACCCAGCCTACCTAGCCTCCAGAGGACCCAGCCTTCGGAGGCTGTTCCGGAGGATCCTCAGCCATTGGTAAAAGGGACCATAGATATCAATAATAAAGGCTAGATGTCTCGTCCGCGCTGCTGGCCAATGGGGGTCGACGTCCGAACATGGCGGCCATCTTGCCACAGGCAGCTCGCTCATTCGTAACATTGTGTTTCAATGGTGCATGTACTTAAATAACCATAACTTCCTCAATTGTCTAACGATTCTCAAATTGTTTGGTTTGTTAAACAAAAGTCAGACATGTAGTTATGACACTGCACACTTACAGGTATGAATAATTATAACCATGGAATTTAATATGAAAAGAACATTGAATAGAACATACAGGTGCAATAAATATACACATGCACAAGGCATTTGTGTTAAATCAATATATGATATTAAAACTGTGTACAGAATGGCAACATGATATATATATATATATATATATATATATATATATATATATATATATATATATTTGGGTGTGATTAATTATTTCACAGTCCTAATTTATTTATATTTACATACATACTTTTATAATATGAATATTACTGTTATAATAAAATATGAAATACTGACAAAAAAGGCTTATTGTGTGGCAACCTCTTGGTGTAGAAGCATAATACAGGTTTCAAATTAAAGGTAACACTTTGAAGTTTCATGTAGACTATTCGGATTATATATCAGAGGTAATTACACAAAAGTTCCTATTTTTAAACCATTATAAAAGTGACATTTAATTGCTATTAAAATTGGTACAATAGTCCCCTTCACAAGTATATATAGATGTAGGATGCTGAAATCCCCACCTACACTACTGTGATGGTATACACATGGAAGACAGAGATTTAAAATATGACCCAAAAAACATAGCTTGGCTAATGCCCTTTGAAAAGGACGGTTTTATTGAGCTTCTGTCGCATGTTGTTGCTCTGTAAGCTAAGGTTAGTTATTTTGGCAATGTGGTGCAGCCTTAACTTAAAAAACAAGGACACAACCAATGTTAACAGCGTATGGTGGTGGCTGTCTATGCCATACTGCGTTTCTCCGATGTGCTCTCTGAGCACAAACACATCCTCTGACCCTATCCTTCTCCGTACAATGTACACGACCTCTAGCACTTTGATGGGCAGTGATCGTCTGGTACATGAGGTCTGACGCATGACCCACTCTGCTGCACTGACTACCATCACTGTGCCTTCTGATGGAACCACCAGACCTCCATTGTTTTTTAACTTCAGCAGGTGGTAGCTCTGGTCCTTGATGGCAGATGCAGCATCTGTTACCAAGCTGGCACAGCAGACTTCACAGGACAGCTTATTCGGAGCCCGTCGCACAGCAAATCCTGAAATAAGAGTTGGTATATTGAAATAATTTATAATAACCATGGGGAAATTAAGGGAACATTTATCTTTTTGGACCATTGTGAGATTGATTTCCCTCAGATTTTGACTATTGGCACCATCGGTTGTAGGCAAAATCGACTTTTAGTCAGCCTTTACCTGAAATGTACACGAGAGCGTTGTCCACAAGACCATCAAAGCGGACAGGAAGGTAGCTGTGGTCATGTACTAGCGCAGGAATGTCAGCAAACGGAGATGGAAGATCTTCTCCTCCTGCTTACACATTATATATCTTGCAGAAACAAAAACAAAAGTGACCAACAACAATTCACGGTGTATAAGATTGGTATATCAATATGTGATTAAATTTCAATGATACACATGCCCTTTGAAAATGAGCTGGAAAGTTGAAAATGTTTGGCACAACACCATCTTTACGCGGACAGTCTGCCCTGTTCGGTCAAAGTCCTCACTCCTGAAGTGGAGTGAAGAGTCCTGTCATTTGCAACAAAACCGTCCCTTCTTAGGACAAGTTCCCACAGCCTTTCCCAAAAACGGAAAGATGAGGAACATTTGAAAAATGTTCCCAGATGTATAAATTATTTTCAACATTTCCAACCCTTTTTCATTCTTTCAACATTAAGGGTAAGCACAAAAATACACACCTAAATGAAATTTGTTTGGGGTAATTGTATGTATATATGCACTTGAAAATAACACAACCACACTAAACTACTTATAAAAAGTTGTCCAAACGAAACTAATATAAACTTATAAAAGCTTTGAGTCAACAACAATCTTGTAATACTATTATGTCCAGTGTTGGGGAGTAACGGATTACACGTAACGACGTTATGTAATTTAATTACAAAAACAGAGTACCGTATTTTCACGACCATAAGGCGCACCGTACTAAAAGGCGCAGTCTCAGTTATGTGTCCCATTTCTGTATTTAACACACACATAAGGCGCACCGGACTATAGGGCGCGTTTTTTATATACAGGTACATGTCCTCTACTACCTTTAAATACCTCTACTGCGTATTTAAAAATACAGCGGGGGCAAAACTGAGTATGACTGTGCTTTATTCATGTATTTATTACAAAGTATTAATCAAACCTGGCAGCTGGTGAGACAGACACATCACAGATGACACAGCGCTGTGATCACTCCTAAATTAACTTAAAATCCTGAAACCTGCCGACGGAATATGTTCGCTTTTATTGCCGGTATCCTGGTGCCTGCAGCTAAAATTATTTAGATGAAAAACACCTGCCAGCAGCCGCGGTGAACGAAAGGATTTCTCCTGTCGGCGCACCGCTGGTATGTGGGGGTCTGAGCGCCTCCGACAGAAATAGATAATCTGGATGAAGTGACTGCAATTATTAAGTTTTCAGGTGGCCTTTCTCACTTAAAAACATATTAAAACTACTTTATCCCCACTGATCACAGCAAATATAGCTGCAAGATTTAGATTATTTAGATGAAAAAACACCTGCCACCCGCCGCGCTGAAGAGGAGGAGGAGACGCGCCCGCGGCTGTTGAATTAAGTTTTCAGGTAGAAAAATAGAGCGGAAGCAAACCTGAGTATGATTGTGCTTTATTCATGTATTTATTACAAAGTATTAATC
This sequence comes from Cyprinodon tularosa, assembly GCF_016077235.1. Taxonomy (NCBI): domain Eukaryota; kingdom Metazoa; phylum Chordata; class Actinopteri; order Cyprinodontiformes; family Cyprinodontidae; genus Cyprinodon; species Cyprinodon tularosa. The sequence goes on from NW_024038500.1 coordinate 15,560, forward strand.
AAACCCATCAAAGTCATCATCCTCTCTTATCCTCAGCATTCCTCTGAATAAAACAGCTGCGCTAAATCAGACATGCCAGTTTCCCCTTCTTCGCTGTCAGAGTCACTTTCCGTGCAGCGCAGCTCCTCAGAAATAATGCCGGCTTTTGCGAAAGCTTGAAGAACAGAGCCAGCAGACACAGTCCATCTACAATCCATCCGCAAACGGTGGCGTAACTTGCACGGCGCTGCCTTCCATTTATCCTGAAACTGTGGTCTCAGTCTGTCATCCATCGCTCCCACGCCGCTCGCAGCCTTACTGTGAACGGCCCGCTCCACACCGATGTCGAGCGGTGGAAGTTCCTTTGTCAGACCCCCGGGATAACGGCGAGCACAGCGTTCATTTGATTCATCTTTTTTTCACATCGGCTGTGAGATGGGCACGCAGCGATGGTGATGCGTGGAAAAAAGCACCTGGTCTCCTCACATACACCTGCCTTTCATTATCTCCTCATTCATCCAGCCTTTTCATTTGCGTTAATATCATCAGAGCGCTGTGTCTCGCTGTCAGCTCCCAGATCAGCTTCTCTGATTGGTTGATGCGGCGCGTCCAGCAGCAAAACTTCAATTTTTCCATCTGAGCAGCAGCAGCGCGTTGGCAGTGCGTCAGATGCTTAAACGCTCCCGACGTGCTGCACCAAAACGCGCTGCAGGACCTTTTGCTGCACCTATACGCGCGTCAACAATTGACTTTGCATGTAAACTCGCTGCTTCTGCTGCACCTGCTGGGTCCGGTTCACACCGATGTCGAGCGGTTGAACAGCGAGCACAGCGTTAATTTGATTCACCATGTTTTTCACATCAGCTGTGAGATGGGCACGCATGGAGTTACATATTAACAGCGATGGTGAGGGGTGGAAAAAAACCACCTGGTCTCCTTACATTCAGCCACTCTTTCATCATCTCCTCAATGAGGTGGTCTCAAAAGTCGCAGTTACAACACACATAGGGCGCACCGCACCATAGGGCGCACCGCACATTTTGAGGAAAAAAAAAGACGTTTAAGTGCGCCTTATAGTCGTGAAAATATGGTAACTAATTCGTTACAGTTACAATGAGAAAATATGTAATTCAATTACAGTTACTTCCGAAAATATAAAGAATTACAAATTTAGTTACATTTTTTTAAAAATCTTTGGCCCAGAAGAAAAAAGAGCGACAACGACTACCGATAACTATGTTCTTCTCTCAAAAACACACCTGCAGCGCAGGCTTTAGAAGAAAAAAACGCCACAGAGCAGAGTCAGGATGCAGCGGCTCCGTCAAACAGCAGTGAAATACTGCACTGTACACGTCAGTCACTATTTGTCCTACTGTACTTTGTATTTTTTTCATAATCATTTTTCATTTTCTCCCGTTCCAATCCGTCACGGTGGGGCGGTGCTGATCCCTGCAATATTAACTCTTCAGTTTGTATTGATGATTAAAATTATTACTTATTTATTGATAACTATAGTATTTTACAGTACAGTACAGTAGTTATTTGTAAAAAAAAAAAAAAAAAAAGACAATGACAACGTCTATAACGTAGGCTACTTTTATTTGTTTAACAAATGCTTGGGCCTAAAAAAGTTTTTGTTCCTTGATTTCAATGTTGTATGGAGCATTTCATTGTATAATAACTTTAAAAAAATAACGGTTTCTACTTCACGGATTTCACCTATCGCGGGTTCTTTTAGGAACGTAACCCCCGCAATAAACTAGGTTACTGTAATGATATTTTTATTGTTTCTCGCCCTGTATCGCCGTTTCCCGCTACGGCTCCTTGTCTCTATCATATTTGCCACTCTGATGATCCATCCTGTGCTGGTGGAGCCACCTTGAGGAACAGCAAGCGAGCGGACGGTTCTATTTCAGCTCAAGCAGCGCATCAAAAATGACAGCCTTCCAGCACTGGAAATTTAAGGAGCATTTCATTAACATCTGTGAAAATGGCTCAAATATAACCGTGCAGTGCAAGAAATGTTTGCCGGCTATCAACCTGAACCTGCTTGTGTTAGTCTGCAAACTGCGTAAATGGTAGAGCCTGGGGAAGGAACAGGAACAGGAATGGCCCGATAAGAGGAGTCTGAGAAAATCTTCCATGCCTGGTGCTGCACTGTAAAAAAAGTCAGTAAATTTACGGTAAAAAAAGGTAAAAAACCAACAGTTTTTGACCGTCGTATCCAAAAACATTGCATTACCGTAGAAATTACATGGAACTACCGTAAGTCGAAACTGCAAAGAAAGTCAGTAAATTTACGGTAAGAAATGGTAAAAGACCAACAGTTTTTTGACCGTCGTATCCAAAAACATTGCATTACCGTAGAAATTACATGGAACTACCGTAAGTCGAAACTGCAAAGAAAGTCAGTAAATTTACGGTAAGAAATGGTAAAAGACCAACAGTTTTTGACCGTCGTACCCAAAAACGTTGCATTACCGTAGAATTACATGGAACTACCGTAAGTCGAAACTGCAAAGAAAGTCAGTAAATTTACGGTAAAAAAAGGTAAAAAACCAACAGTTTTTGACCGCGTATCCAAAACCATTGCATTACAGTAGAAATTACATGGAACTAACCGTAAAGTCGAAACTGCAAAGAAAGTCAGTAGAATTTACGGTAAAGAAATGGTAAAAGAACCAACAACTTTTTGACCGTCGTACCCAAAACGTTGCATTACCGTAGAAATTACATGGAACTACCGTAAGTCGAAACTGCAATAAAGTCTTAAATTTTACGGTAAGAAATGGTAAAAGACCAACAGTTTTTGTCCGTCGTATCCAAAAACATGCATAACGTAGAAATTACATTGAACTACTAGAACTAACCGTTAAGTCGAAACTGCAAGAAAGTCCAGTAAATTTACGGTAATAATTTGTAAAGAGACCAACAGTTTTTGACCGTGTATTCCAAAAACATTGCATTTACCGTAGAAATGACATGGACTACCTGTAAGTCGAAACTGCAAAGAAAGTCAGTAAATTTACGGTAAGAAATGGTAAAAAGACCAACATGTTTTTGACCGTCGTATCCCAAAAACATTGCATAACCGCAAATTACATGGAACTACCGTACGTCGACAACTGAGCAATGAAAGTCAGTAATTTACGGTAAAAAATTGTATAATGACCAGCAGTTACTGACCAGAATTTTCACAGCATTAAACTGCCGATAAAAAATACATGGCATTATCAGAACATGAATAAATATAGTATCCTAAATAATTTTGTGACAGTCACGAATGTAGAACATACAGAAATCTAGTGTAAAAATTTAAGTAATTGTAAGTCTTAAAAAATTGTAAATTGCCAGCAGTTAATTACCCTAATCTATAACAGTAAGCAATCAGCCACAAAATTACAAATTTTGCTGATGTTTTAGATCTCAATGTAAAAGCGTAAATACAAGACTGCAAAAGAATTTTTTTAACAAAGAACAGAATGCGGTGATGATATTCTGGTTCATTTTATTAATAAAGCCTTTAATACACCAAACTGAAATCTCAGCATAGACCAGGCAATCGATCTAGGCGATCCACCGAATTGCAAAGCAAACTCCTACAGCCAACGCCACCAATCACTTTATGAGAGTATTGATCATTAACATTAAGAGAACAGTATTTTAGCCCCTCTTCTAATGAAGCTGAAGTTGGTTTCCAATCTGCTGCTTCCAATTTTGGAAATGGCTAAAGGGCAATTCCACCTAATTTTTCAACTACAATCACATCTGTATTTACTCTAGCTAAAAAACTACAACACCTAGACTCTTCAAATCAGGACTAATTATTCCCTCAACTCATATCAGAATATTTAAAACCAAGTTGGGTTTGTAAAACCTTTATCTGATTTGTGAACTTCAATTAAAGAACAATTCTAGGTTATCCAAAATCATACAAGTTGTAAAGTCACCCATCATTGAAGTTTCACATATCCCACACTTGGTTTTTAAATATTGTGCTAGTTAGTAGAGAATAGTCTAGAGCAGGGGTCCCCAAACTTTTCCTGCGAGGTCCACATAGCTGTTCCATTCTCATGGCTTGGGGCCGTCTTAGGTTTTTTGGAGAAAGATCCCTTAGAAACCGAATTGTCGGCGGGGGGGGGGGGGGGGTGGGGGTCTGTTCGTGTCTTTGAAACTGTCGACGGGGGGGGGGGGGTGGTGGTTACGGTGGGGGATATGCTGACTACACACATTCGCGGTCGCTTTTAGATGGATTTTAACCCAGAATGGAAATGGAACGACTAGTATATATTTGAGGGAAGTTAGTTTTAACATCTGCTCAAGAGCCCCCTGGTGGTTGAAGAAAAATCCGACAAACCAGAAAATAAACAATATATGAAGAAAAATACACTGAATGCTCTCTGGTATGAGGAGTGCAACCGGATCCAGCATTGCCAGACCAAATGACAACAGGCTGTAGTTTGGGTACCCCTTGTCTAGAGAGTTTTTCATTTTGTTATGTGATAAATAGCAGGTTACAGTAAATTGGAGACTGTTTTATTTGTCATGTAAACAAATAATTCTCTAGTTTGCATTGCTGCTTGTCCTTCAGCATCAGCACAAAGATTCTTTTACTCTGTCCTGTATTGTGTTCCTGAACTCAAAACAGTAAAGTCACTGTGCTAACTAAGGGTTGCTAACTAGGGTGCTGAAGAGCCAGTAGGCCTGGTCCTTGTCAAGATTGCTGCTACTGTCTTTGAAATCAAATTTCTTGATATTTTTGCACGTTCAGGCAGAGGAGAAGGGCAACACACACACGTGAGGCTCCGCTTTCACCGGTTTTTAACTGAAGTTAGCTAACTTTAACCAACTGACAAAGAAATTTGTAGTTTCTGAGCCATGCTGTTTATGTAATGCACTGCAAGCTGATATATTATTCACTATACGAAACATTTAATCTTCACAGATGCAACACTCCATTAATGTTTCTTAGAACGGCTGCATAATTATATTTCCCTGTCCTACTTTAGACTACATGTGCTAAAGTTATTGTTAATGGCAGAAGTCAACTTTTTCCAAGTTTGGTTCAATAATTAATTTGAATTACTTGAGTGTGAAATGTTCCATAGCATGCAAGTAAATCTCTGAAGAACATGTTAGCTTTTTGTTTCAATTACTTTGGTAATACTAGAAGTATAAGCTTGGCATCAGAGATATTATATTATAAGTTTTTCCTTTGACGTATTGACTCTCAACCACACCCCCAAAATACTTGCACTAAAGTCACTGGGTCCATGACAGTTGAAGGATTTATAAAATAAGAGATTTAAATATTAATATTTTACAGCTTTTCCTCAGTTTGGGTGCATTCTCATCAGAACAAATTGAAATTCCTAAAACTACCTGTTCAATCTTCAATTACTGTGTCACTCTGCACAACAAAAAATTAGTTTTTGCAAGTTTTTGCTTTGTACAGCTGGTTATGTACACTCTCTATGCTTTTATAATTGATATTATGCTTTAATCGTCTTGATCAAAATAAGTTAACCCTCCTGTTGTCCTCGGTCAAATGAACCCCCACTGTGGTTAACCCCCCCCCCCCAAAATCCCCTAAATGCTAATTTTTTTAACTTGAGCTTTTAAGTACTTTTCCTAGATTGGCCCAGACAATAGAAAAAGTTCAGTGTTGCCTTTTAGTCTCATTTCATGTAAGCATACAAAAAGAAGGTCAAAGATGGGCTTACAGTCAAGAATGACCCGTGAGGCAAATGGAGTTGAAATCAGGTCACAGAGTTATTTTTACACACCATAAAAGTTACAAAGTTATAGTTGTGTCTCAAGATCAATCAGTAGCAGAAGTAAGCAGAGAGTTGGAAGGTCCAATTTTCCGAGCCACAATGCCACTCAAACTCTTTCACACCTACTCAAGACTGATGCGATTTGATGACCGGAATCAAGACCATCAAGATGTATGACAGACAAACTTTGCAAGCAAATAAGAGAGGATGGGGACAAGTGGGTGGAGCGGTACCCTACCTCTACAATCCAGAGCCTGATGTAACAGTGGATTAGCAACTGGTTTCCATTTTAGAGGGGAAATCTGTTTTCATATTTTTGTATAAAGTGATTTTCACTATTGATTCTTTGACTGTTTTCTGTGGACATCTGATACTAATCACTGATGTCCTAAGTCTTTTTGCCCAAAGGTTGTTGTCCTTTCCAGCATATAATGCCCAGCAAGCCACAAAATATGGGAATCAAGTCATGGGTGGCATCCGAATCAAGCTAATAGCTTGGAAAATGCAAGATCTATACGGTAATCAACCAGTGGATGCCCAGAGAAGAACACAGTAGGGTTTGCGAGTTGTGCTTGATGTGACAGAGGGACTGAGGTCACATGTGACATGTGACAATTTCTTCAACTCTTATGAACTCGGACAGCAGCTCCTGAAGAGGAAGATTCACCATGGTTGGTAACAGTTCGAAAGAACAAGCCTGAGCTCCCACCTGCACCGCCTTAGCTTGGGTCAAAGGAGAGAGAGTCCTTCTCTCCTCAAAGTTTGCCGTTCCACAACCCCTCCACCACCACTCTAGTTTCCTACCCCCAAAGAAAAACAAGAATGTAGTTTTCTTCTAGCACAACTGCACAAAGAACGGCGACACTAGTGACCGTGAGGACCAGGAAGCCAATCATTATCCTGGAATTCAACCGAAACAAAGGAGGTGTGACAACCTAGATAAGGTGATTGGAGCAATATAGCTGCAAAGAATGACTGCCCACCCCGCTGGCCCCTGGTCATCTTCCACAACATCATTGATGTTTCCTCCAGACACTGCCTTTGTGATTTGGATAGAGATCAACCCAACTCGAATGTCCTCATAAGCACAACAAGAGGATGGTGTTCCTGGGAGCAGCTAGGAAAGGCACTATGTAACTCCACTCATTGAAAGAAGGAACATTCCCCTCACAGAAGCCTCAGCAGCAGTTGTGGAAAGCTATTCAGAGTGCAGGCAGCTCCTGATCAACCTGAGGATCCATCTTGCCACAGCACTTCCATCCCCAGCTAAGCCAAGTAAGAGGAAGAAGATGTCATTCTGCCCTCAGACTGTAAAACCATACAGTGTGCTGCAGGTGTAAGAAATATATCTGCAAAGACTGTGCACTTGCATACTGCCCTACATGTGCCAATCTATTGAATGGGTTTAGTTTATTTTCATATTTTTGTATTGTACATCCTCTTGTTCACGGAGGAAAGTAAAAGAAAATTAGTCACTTCTGTGAATCGAATAAAAATGCATTCGAAACTCATTTGCTTACATTTTTTTTCTTAAGCTATAGAAATTTCAAGGAGAGGGAAAACACAAGTATTTCAACACATTTTGTGTGAGTGACAATATACAAGATAGAATTTGTGTTTAAAATTCAATTAAGCTGCTGTATAATTGGGGGTTAGTGAAGACGGGTCATTTTGACCCGGAGGATAAAGGGTGTATAACAGAAAATGATGACAACAGGACAACAACGTGTCTGTGGTAGAATTCTCAACTTCCAAAATAGCATCAGTTCATTGAGTAAGTCTTAACATGCAATAATCTTAAGTTGTCATAAATGTGAATCATAAATTAATTAATTTATATTCTATTAATTTTCTAAATCTGTCCTTAATTTTGGTAAATTGGCTCCCAAGTGAGTCCTGAGTTTTCTCAAACAGTCAGTGTATGAACCATTAAGCTCAACCAACCGCATCAACCATTTTCTGAAACAGCTTGGGAGGTGCATCTTGGGAACCATCAGTTGCAACATTATCTCTATATAGTCAGAACACAACACAATGTTACATGTCTGAGAACTTGATGAACAAGTATCTGACAGAGTGAACAGCCAGAGAGAAGAAGAGGAGTGAGGCTGAGGAGGAAATAGTTGGGATGAAAGCAGAAGAAGAGTCAGAAGAGGCTGAGGACATCTGCCAGTTTCATCAGTCCAACATCAGACATGGCTGAGACCCACAACATGACCGCAGATCGGAGGTCCTCCACCTACCTGTTCATTCCATTAACCCCACTGAGGAAAAAAGATTCCTCAGTGAGTTAAAGAACAAAGTGACTATGGAAATTAAAAAGTAATGTATTTCTACAGCACTTAACAATTTTCCTTGAGGAGATTGTCCATGGCTCCTTTTCTACTTTTTTTGTTCCTCTGCATTTCTTGTCTTTTACTTTCTGAATGCACCAAGGCATGGTCCATGAATAAATTATAAGCAGAAGCGAAATCAGTGTTTCTCACCCTGGTCTTCAAGCGTCAGACACCCTCGTCCTGCACTTAGGAATTTCCCCTTCCGCCACACACCTGAATTGTATCTCTGGATGATTAACAAGCTTCTGCAGTACTGATTGTCATCCCAATCATTTGAATCAGCTGTTCTGGATAGAGGCACATCTAAAACATGCAAGAGCAGGGGTGGTGAGGAGCATGTTGAGAAACACTGCTAAATGATGCCGTTTTGTAGTCTCTTCTCATTACTTAATCAATTTTGACTGTCTTATCTGTACATAGAGAGACTATAATTATTATTTTGATTCACTGATATTTTTAACTGAACCGATTTTTAAGAGCTTAACTAAGGATTTTGAAAGCAAACAATTGCTATTTTTCCTGTTTCTACAAAATTGTTTTGAGAAATGGCTCTTACAGTTTTGGTAAATGGTCAACAATGACTTGAGAAATGCACCAAAAAGTTTTTTGACTGAGAAAGAACTAACCTATAAATTGTCTCACTGTAAATCAATTTGTTTTGCCTGATGAAAAGTTTCACATTTGCAGCTTTGGTTTCTGCTAGCTTGCAGGAAATGTAGCCCACTACATCAATGGTTGCAGACAACCTATATGGCCTTCAATGAGACTCAAATAAATGGTGAGTAACTATTACATAAATTGGCCTAAAACAGTTATATTTGTTTTATTGTTTTTTTGTTTGTATATTTAGTCTGGTTGCAGAACCAGAGGATCAACACCTGTTGACAACAAACAAAGGTTAACTACTGAATTGTTCAGTCAGAAAAATGAGTCGCACCACCAGTTGAGTACCATGTGTCCATAATGCAAGTCAACGAAAGGTGAAACAAACATTTAAGCAGTCAGAAAATGAATAAGAAGTTCTGAAGTGCCAATCTTCTAACTTTTTCTTTTTGTTTTCCAGCAGAGAGGAAACAAACCCATTGACAACATCGAGTCTCAATTTCAACCTGTGACTGGAAGACTACAACCACCACTGTAGCAACCGTCTGATCTCAGCGACTTGTGACTCACAAAACCCAGAACAAAATCCTTAATCCACCTTTTTGTCTTCTACAATTGTTATCTTTATGTGGACACATACTGAGTTTGTTTTGTTTCTGTTTTCCAGATCTCAGTAAACCGTGAGGAAACGGACAGAAAATAGAATCAGTCTTTTTTTAACTTGAACTTTTTAAATAGAAATTGTTTTCTTAAGGTGATTACCGTAATCAGGTGTATTTTTGTTTAAGTTAAAATTATTTTCTTTATAACTTTCTGTATAGAAATGGCTTGACAATACACTTCCTTTGTGTTGTACTATAATTTGTATGGTAAAATACTGGTAGGAACTAGAGACCAGTAATTTACCATAAGTTTTTTTGGGGGGGGAGGGTTTTACAATAAAATGTCAATATATTCAACCAGTCTGGATGATTTTTTTCACTCATGGGAGATATTATGCCTCAGTCAGCATGACCGAATTTACTACGGCCTAAACCAAATTTTTAATTTTTTTTAAATATTTAGGAAAGTCGGTATTTTACACGTATTTTTAAAAATACCGGTAGAATCCTCTGCATTTAGCAAATACGTAAAAAACTGAGCAGCTGTGGTTGCCAGAATTTTACCGATTTTAAAAATACGGTAAAATCCTGCATTAGCAAATACGTAAAAAACTGCAGCTGTGGTATGCCAGAATTTTACGTATTTTAAAAATCCGGTAAAATCCTCATTTAGCAAATACGGTAAAAAACTGCAGCTTGGTTGCCTAGAAATTTTACCGAGTATAAATTAAAAATACGGTGAAATCCTCATTTAGCAAATACGGTAAAAAACGGCCGCTGTGGTTGCCAAATTTTACCGTATATTAAAAATAATACGGTAAAATCTGCATTAGCAAATACGGTAAAAAACTGGCAGCTGTGTTGCCAGAATTTTACCGTATAATAAAAATACGGTAAAATCGCTGCATTAGCAAATACGGTAAAAACTGGCAGCTGTGTATGCCAGAATTTTAACGCGTATATTAAAAATACGGTAAAAATCCGCATTTAGCAAAATAAAGGTAAAAAATTGGCACTGTGGATTCCAAATTTTATTTTACGTATTTTAAAAATACGGTAAAACCTGTATTAAGGCAAATACGTGTAAAAAACTGGCAGCTGTGGTTGCCAGAAAATTTACCGGCATTTTAAAAAAACGGTAAAATCCTGCATTTCGCAATACGGTAAAAAACTGGCAGCTTGTTGCCAGAATTTTACCGTATTTTAAAAATACTGTAAAAACTGCATTTAGCAAATACGGTAAAAAAGACTGGAGCTGCGGTTGCCAGAATTTTACCGTATATTAAAAATACGGTAAAATCCTGCATTTAGCAATACGGTAAAAAACTGGCAGACTGTGGGTTGCCACAAAAGAAAAAATTTTACCGGGTATTATAGAAATACGGGTAAAAACTGGCAGCTTTGTTGCCAGAATTGTACGTATTTTAGAAATACGTAAAAAACTGGCAGTTTTGTTGCCAGAAGTTTAACCGTATAAAGACGGTAAACTTCTGGCAACTCGAGCTGCCAGTTTCTTACCGTAAAATGAAGGCCGTTTTATTTACAGTGTGGCATCTCTTCTTGTGGACATCCCCCCCCCCCCCCAGGGGGGGGGGGGGGGGGGGGGGGGGGGCCCCCCCAGGGGGGGGGGGGGGGGGGGGGGGAATGTTTCCCCACCCCCCAAAACCCCCCCCCCTCCTGTGTTGCCTGTCAGCATTTCCTCTCAGCTTAGTGCTTTTTTAAGGTTCACATTCACCATTCTCAAAATTAAATGTTGAACATGGTCAATACTCATCAAAACCTTAAAGTAATCAAAAAGTAATCAAAGTAATTAGTCTACACCATTACTTTTAAAAGTAATCGAAAATGTTACACTACAGATTACATATTTAACAGTTAACTTGTAACTGTAACGGATTGACATTTTTAAAGTAACTTACCAACACTGATTATGTCAACGTTAGCTGCTAACTTACTAACGTTAGGTCTCACTCGCAGCTTCTTGTTATTAGCCAGCTAAGTTTAGGGCCCTTTTTTTAAATTAAAATGGAAAAAAATACAATAACACTCAATTATTGTTATTAGCCAACGAATAACTACAACCACACCACAAAGAATTTGTACTTAGCACCAAAGATTAATTGGCATGCAATCGTTATTGGTGTCCGTAAAACCATATAATTTGACTAATAGTCTCAGCCTTGATAACTGCGCAAGTAGCCGTTGAATGCACAACTATCTGCTAACGATTAAGTAAATTTTTCGACAAGAAAATCTGCAATTTCGACATGTTTCAAGCATCAAGAATTATACCATTTCATAATTTTTTTGTAAGAAACCAAACTGTTTGTAAATCCGCCAAGAATTCAATGAGATAAGAGTATTTGTGTTCGTGCTGATCACATCACCTTACTGTAAAAACATATTAAAACTAACTTATACCCACGATCACAGCAAATATAGCTGCAAGGCAAGAAAGGATAGAGTAGCTCCGCTCAACGCACGACAGGCCCCACTTTTCCAACCGCGCACAGAGCAGCAAAGCTGGCTTCAGGGCCGCGCGTCAGAACTAACTGGTACAAGCACAAAAATGAAGCACAGACGGCGGTGATTTTGCTGCTCCTGCTGCGTCCGTTGTGAACTCAACTACAGAAAAAATGAAATAATAAATTATCCCACCCGTGAGTTAATTTTTAGCCTTGAAGAGAAAATAACAAATTACAATTTCAACTGTGTAGAAATAATGACAAATAATATTTTTTAGGCAAAAATGTGTTCTGAATGTATTTTACACTGAAACAGTAAAGTACAAACATACAACAGTTAAATTTCAGTGGCATTTTTTTATAATTCCAAATCCCACGACACAGATTTAACTTCCATACTGTTGATTACTATTTTCTATGTGAATGCAGGTATTGTGATATTTCATTAATTCTTGCGTTGTATTATTGTGGTTATATATTATTTTCTTATTTCATGGACTGTTTAAGAAGTAATTGTGACCTCTGTTGGGCCTTAGTATGGGTGTAGTTTTGCATAGGGACCATAGGGACATGTCCCTACCAAACTTTTGAACAACTACTTTTCCCCCACAATAAGTGAGCATCAAGTTTTTGTAATTTACAATCCAGCGTTGCTGCAGCAGTTGCTTCTTTTCCTCTCACAGCTCCTCTGCCTGGTAGCTGCAGCTGCCTGGTTTTCCCTTTCACATAGCAGCGCATCAACCCGTGCTGTGCAGTTTAACTTTCTGATTATTGTTCCTTAGTTCCACCTTTTCTGTGTGCACATGCTTGGAGCGCCAAAAAAAAGACGCTAAAATAAATTAACAAATTAAAAAACTAAATATTATCTACGCTAAAACAGGCTTCTGATTGCAGTTCTGTAAAGAAGCAGGACAGAGTTTGTTTTTTATTTGTGGAACTTGAGAAATGTAATTTAACAACACTAGGATTTCTTTTATTTTATCTTTTAATCAGATAGCCAAAGGCTCTTTAAATAAGATATTTTACGAAATGAAACCAGGTGAAACAAATGTTTCCTCTTGAGGACTTCTGGATGGAGAATACTGAATATATAAATCTTAAATGCAAAATGTTTACATATTTTTTACAATCTTGGTATAATTCACTCTGTCGGCTAAAGGTACATTTTAGTGGCCCTATACTCCAGTTAATGGTTAATCAATTACTAAATTAGTTGACCATTATTTAAATAATCGATTAATATGATTAATTGTTTCATCCCCAGATAAAATACATGAAATTGGCGACACAGAGTAACTACAGCCCAGATGTACAACTTGTATATTGAAGTAAATATTCTAAATGCTCAGTGTCAGTTCCTCTTATAGTTCCAGTGCTCATGTAAATACAATACATTATTTTCCGTCCCTTGAATGTATTATTTTGCATGAAACAGAGAGAGCATATTATATATGAAAATAAGAGTGGGGTTTACCTCTGCACAATTCTATATCTTTAAAAGAAAACACAGGATAAATCTACATACAACAGACATATTTAGACTATATTTGGTTTGATAGACACTAGCTACGTTTACATGGACACAACTAATCGGATTGAAGGCCTGATCAGATCAAAAATGTTTCATGTAAACATGTCAGACTGAAGATTCTAATCCGATTCGGTCCGATCGGATCTAAATTTAATTCCGAAAGAGAGAGGTGGTTTTTGCCACCTCTCTCTTAAATAATCTTCACTGCGCATGTGTGCGACGTCAGCGTGACGTTTTTCCTCCTTGTCAACAACAGGAAACCACCGGTCGCTCTCGCTCTCGCTGTGAACAACATGGCGGGAGGAGTCTAGGAACGCCGACTTATACACTCAAGTTAATTTAAAGCTGCAGGAAGCAGGAATTTATCCTCCTCCTCTTCCTCTTTTCTCTCTCCACAGCCCACTCGCTTTCCCACGCCGGTTCAATCGCTCATTCTCTACATTTTCTCTCGGACATTTCGCTGCCAAGCGCTTTTTTCCTCTTCTCTCCGTTTTTCTTTCCGCTCGCTCCGAGCGCATCGTTTGTCAGGCCTCCCAAAAACCAGACGCAGACAGAACTGCCAAGTTTGGCAGGAAGTTCTGCGCATGCTTAAAAGATTTAATCTGATCCAACGCTTGGTACATGTATACACACGTCATGATCGGATCATTTCATTTAGTGTCCATGTAAACGGAGATTTTGAATTTCCGATCAACCAAGGTTTGGATCGGATCGGGGAAATTATGCGCATGTAAACGTAGCTACTGTCTTAGTCTCTGGTTTAAATGCAAACCTTTTCAAAGTGGGAAAAAGCCCTAATTCCACATTCCTCAGAGCCAGTGATGCTTTAAACATTGATAAACTGCATCTAGTGTGTGTAGTGCTTATAAGATTTGTATTAATGTAGCAAGAAATGCTGCTGTTCTCTTTAAACAAAATGTGCCCTGATGCTCACATTAAAGGAATAGTACACCCAAAACATGATTAGCCTTCATTTTCTACTCATCCCCATGCTGAACAACACTCTGGAGTACTTTTTTGATATCTTAAATGCATCTGGAGATCTGGGAGGCTTCTTGCTGTCTGCTGACATTCAAATAATGGAGGTCTATGGCGCCCGAGGCAGAAAGGTCCATAAAAGTCCACAAAGAACGTGTCAATATTCCTCCATACTGCTCGTTCAATGTATTCCAAGTGTCCTGAGTGGGTAGCGTCTAGCGATGTCCCGATCCAGGTTTTTGGACTTCCGATCCGATACCGATATTGTTTTTGGACTTCCGATCCGATACCGATACTGGCCGATACCAGCCTATCCGAGCATGTATTTAAGTTTAAGTTAAAGTATTTAGCCTTAGTTGTAAGACTCATGTTGAAAAGGGTTTTAGTACTCTTGATAACATCTAGCAAGCTTAATTAGGTGAGATTGAATAAAACACAATGCTTGGTAACAACAAACTTACCTGTTTATTAAGAGATAAACACAAACTGGACGAAATTATGAATAGCAATCTGAAATTGCACAGTGAACAGTAAAACCGTAAACAGTTAAAGGTGCAAGTATTACTGTAAGTTTTAATAAAAATGCAAAACAGACAAGAGTGGAAAATATTCTATTAACTTAGAATCAGGACTTTACTCTTGAAAAAAGACACTGCTTAAAAAAAAAAATCAGTGCAAATAATAGTGAACTATTACACAAAAATGCCTTATACTCCCCAATGTCCTCCACACCTAGTCTCCATCTACACATCGTGCAGGATAAAATAATCCCACACGGCTGACATTTTCCCCGCTATCTTCCAATTCACCTGTTTTAATGGTTAGGCCGGGAGACAGACCCAAAAAGACCTGTGGGTGTGTTGAGGGTGTTCTGGAAAATGCGGACCGGATTTGGGGAACACTGGCGCAAAATAGTGGAATGGATCGTTTCAATCGGCGAAACTGAAAATTACGGACCGGATTTTTTTTTTTAAACTGGATCGGCGGTCTGGATCGGCATTTTTACATGGTTTGCCGATACGCATTTTTTTGCCAATATCGGTGTCCGATTCGATACGTGGATCAGATCGGGACAAGCCTAGTAGCGTCCATAATTTAGTCGAAACGAAGTCATTTAGAATGTTTTTAGAGCATAAACAGTAGTGTATAGAATTTCCTAAAAGCGCGCACCTGCGCGTTCACGAGTCTACGGAAGCCGGCAGACCAAACCAGATGAAAGTGCGCATTCAGCGTCTGCTCTGCCGATAATGCAAGCGTAGAAGAAGAAATGTGCTGTTTACCTGTGCAAAGAAAGAAACAACGAAAGAAAAATGTCTGAGGACTTCAGTGTTGAGGAAGAGCATGAGTTCTTTGCCGAGCTGAATGCGCACTTTCATCTGGTTTGGTCTGCCGCGGTTTCCGTAGACTTGTGAACTTGCAGGCGCGCGCTTTCAGGAAATCCTATACACTACTGTTTATGCTCTAAAAATATTCTAAATGACTTCGTTTGGAGTAAATTATGGACGCTACCCACTCAGGACACTTGGAATACATTGGACGAGCAGTATGGAGGAATATTTACACGTTTTTTGTGGACTTTTATGGACCTTTCTGTCTCGGGCGCCATAGACCTCCATTATTTGAATGTCAGCAGAAAAGCAAGAAGCCTACCCCGATCTCCAGATGCATTTGAGATATCAAAAAAGTACTCCAGAGTGTTGTTCAGCATGGGGGTGAGTAGAAAATGAAGGCTAATCATGTTTTGGGTGTACTATTCCTTTAAGCATGCATATTTTTGCACAGGCCCAATGACATCAGACCAATGAAACTGAACTACCAAAGTTGAAATCAAACCTACGCCCTTGACTCCTCTATCTTGTCTGCTGTCATGATTCATGCAGCTATTATTTCATCCAAATGAAAAATGGAGAACAGAGAAGCAGATCATGGCTTGTCCACAGTGAAAAGAAGGACTGGGTTATTTACTTTCATTTCCTTTGAGACAGCATGAAAAGTCAGCTGAGTACAAAACATAGAGAAGAAAACAACAAGAAAAGGGACAAGAAGAAGGGGGGGACAAAAAATAGAA
>NW_024038501.1:0-31366 GCF_016077235.1 Cyprinodon tularosa
ACTCCCTCGAAGCTCGAAGAGAGCATGCGCTTTATTATTATTAAATTCATAGGAGCAAAACATGCAAAAATGCAATTTAATATGACATTAAATAAATTCCCATCAGAATCCAACATAGGTTCAGTTTCTGCCCAAATATTTTCTTTTTGTTTTGGATTTTTGTAACAGGGATAACGAGGATCATAATAAATTGGCTTGTTCTTTACTTCCAAACTCAGCATCTCTTCATCAATCCATGAGTTTCTTTGGAAGTAGTGAGATGCTCTCTTGGAAGTTCTTGTGAAATGATTTTATCAGCCTTTTAAGCTTTATAAGAGAAATATTTTGATCGAGATGAGAAATCTGCTTCCTGGTATGTTGAAGTACCAATAGTTTGCATCCAGTCATTTAATCAAACGGTCTTCATTTTGGGAATATATAAGGATTATGCTCTAATTTGTAGTTACTGATCTAACATTACAGTATTTTGAGTTGATGAACTGGATCTTCTCACCGTTCTTTTTACTGTTTGGTGCGATTGCAATCACGGATCTTGACCTGGCCAGACCGGAGCAAAAAATGTCTCGGCTCCGTATTGTGACGGACGTATGTAAACGGTTTTGGTGTGGCGGAAAAGTTGTGGTGGGTTTGGAACAGATCTCATTGATCGTGAGCGGGGCGGAACGCTAACAGCATGTGGCCGTCTGCAGGTCTCTGTAGAATGTGACAGACATTCACTATACAGTTCTGATTTCACCAAAATTCACTTTTAGTATCTCTTCCAACTTTAACATTCAAATAGGACTGGGAAATTAATTGCATTTGCCACATGATTGTAATTTTAAAAAAATGCAATTATGAAATTGCAGACACATTTAACAATAGTAAAACACTAAATGTCTCCTTCCAGCCCTTTAGGTGGCAGTAATACGATTATAGTGGGCATGCACTGCACAGGACAGATGTGCAGCTAACACCTAGATTAATGCAATCTAGTAGAAGAAAGAACTTGTTTGTGCAGGTTTAACAGTAAAGTCCTGCAAAACTGGACAAGCAGGCTTTTAAGGACTGGAAAAACTGAAACCCTGGTGTAAAACAGACATGGTTGTTCTTGGTGTAAAGGATTATCATCCAAAAAAAAAAATTGCAATATTGGTCTAAAATAATTGTCCAGGCATATATTCAAACATGTCATTTTTGATTGCAACAGCTTTGGCACAATAATCACTTACCACATAAAAATCAAATGGAATGTGTGGGACAAACGGGCGGTACCTAAAAAGTAGAGAGAAAAAGAAATGAGTAGCTATTCATTTGAAGTAGATGAAGAAACTTGGTTCATCAAATGTTGCAGCATCAATGTACCCAGCTGTTTCATTAGGCAAAAGAGTTTGGTTGCAGTTTGCAAATTAAACCCCCTGATTGGTCGACGCTCCGGCATTCAGGGGCCAAGTTTCAAATTTCTGAACTGCAGTATCAAACTCTGACTTTCCAATGCATCAGATGCTTTGACGCCCATAACAGGTTCCTTGAGTGCACCATTAGGGAAGTCCATGCTTTTATTTTTAGGATTTAATTTATCTTTAACACATTCCAGTCACTCACTATGCATTCTCTTTTTAATTGTATCCCATCTTTGAACATTTCATTAATGGTTGTGGTTGCATTATATTGTATCAGATGCTTCTTACCATTAAAGAGCTTCTCTAATTTCACATGAATGTCTTGCTTTAAAAGCCGTTAAAAGAGAATTTCGCTTGATTTTACGTTATTCCATCATGTTCTAATCACCCATATGAGTTTTGTGTCATTTGGAGCCGTTCTGAAGATATTTCGTTAGGTTATATTGTCATATACACTCCGCTTTGTTTAAAAAAAATAAATAATCTAACCGCGGATGTCTGGGGGACAGTGATTGGCCTCCATGTTCTGAATGCTGGCGTACCATAAAGAATAAATGATGAACAGTTCAGTTTGTGCCTTCAAGTCGTTGCCCATAGGAAGACGTTACTTGGATATAACCTAACGGAATATCTTCAGAACGGCTCCAAATGACACTAAACTCATACGGGTGAGTAGAACATGATGGAATAACGTAAAATCAAGGCCCAATGGAAAAAAACGGCGTTCCCCTTTAATCTGAAATGCCATTTATCAATAGCAATCCCCCATAGGGCTGGGCGATAATTCAATAACGATATATATCGATCGATAGACATGTGGCGCAATAGAAAAAAATAGGGTCGATAAAAGTTCGATAAAAAAAGGCAGTTTTCCTTCCTTCTCATTGTAGCCTAGCATGTAGGTTTATGCTAGTCACTGCTTCCTCCTAACCAATCACAATCGCGAACCCAGGCACGCAGTCACAAAGCGCCGCCCTCTCAAACCACAACACAGAGCACATGAAGATGTCGCAGCAAGGAGAGGCAGAGGAAATTGTTCCAAAGAAAGGTTTTTGTAGTTCGCCAGTCTGGCAGTATTTCGTTCATGGCAAGTCGGACAAAAAACAAACCACAGTCATCTGTAAAACTGTAGGGAACCAGAGAAAACGAAGTCTGATAACACAACCAACTTTTTTTTTTTTTATCATCTCAGCCGCTCACAGCCGCAGGAGTACGAGCTGTGTAGGCCACGACGCGGCTCTCCTCCGAGGAATCTTCGGGAATTTCGGGAAAATATATATTTAAAGTTCTGGGCAGTTTCCCACGTAGTTCTAACAATTGAGAGAAAAATGCTGAGGGGCCAGCAACTTCAAAGTAATAACTCAGGTTAAAGCAGGAAACTAAGAATTGTTTCTTTAAAACAATTCTGTTATGGTTAAAAAAGTTGGTTAAATAAATATTTAATTGGAAGTCTGTGTTTGTGTTCTTTATTAAAATTAAATCATTTAGCAATATAAAATGTCCAGGCAGAGCTGCACATAAAATATGGTTTCAAATCTTTTCAATAATTATCGATATCGATCAATATGCATTTTTTTTAATCGATAAGCTTTTTTTCTATATCGCCCAGCCCTAGTCCCCCATATTTGAAACTGTTCTCCTGCAAAGCTCCGATGGCTCCATGCAGATAAAACAATCAAACAAGATCAAAAGATAAGAATTTTAAGTACATTTGCCTTTTCTTTACCACAATTGTCTATTTAAACATTGATTGATGCAGTCGTTTCCCCACAGGCATGATGTGATCATGATGGGGGTTTTCTATGAAACTGGCTCATCCTTTAATGCAAAACAAAAGTGAAAACTGAATTTCATTAAAATTAATATTTTTTTTTAATACCAACAAGATAATTAACAGATGGTGTAGATTAAAATAGTCTAGGTTTAAAAGAATAATCTCAAGTAGTGATGTTATGAGCTGAGCCGAGGCTTCGAGGCGTGTGTCGAGTAATGGGGGGGCGTTTCTCCAAAGCGCGTGTCGAGGCGTGATTCATTTAGAGGAGGGGCCAAAATTTATGACGTCCAAGACCTCGCTATCGTGATACCACGTGACGGGCATCTAAACAGCCTCAGTATTCAGTCAAGATGTGGGAGATTGGAGGAGAGTTGCTGTCAGTATGATAGAGTTTGAATAGATTCTAAGAATTGATTGGTTGTTTTCCAACTAATCTAGTTGTTTAAAACTATTTTGGTGAGAACAAACAATGTAATGACCAAAATCTGAGCAAACCACTGGACACAGTGTTAGCACGTCAGCATTAAGAAGTATATTAGTGGCGTCATCTGTACGACACAGGCTCTCACCCTAGAGGTTGATGGTTCAAAACCGGCCTTAACTTTTGAAAGTTGTGATTAAACTTAATTATTTTGGCTAATGAGACTAATTTGCATTGGTTTGCCCTAGTAAAAATACAGATTGGGTAAAAACGCTGCCAAAATAGTAGGTTTAGCCAAAAGATTGGTTGAACACAGCTTCCGACTGAATAAAACCAAAAAATGTGGAAAAACTTTTTTGGCTTATCATTGCCCAATTTGCACAAACACTTTCACTGTCTGCTCGAGTTTATTTCACTAAAATGGCAGAAAAACTGTGCACCTTAAATGATTGTTGTAAGAAATTTTACACTTAAAAAATTTACAAAACATTTTATTATACACACTAACAATTAACAATTTCAAAGGAACTTAAAAGGGAAAAAAATTGCCCAAAAAAAAAAAATCAGATTTTATTACTTACTGTAGTTCTGCATTACACCAGTAGGTGGTGACATGATCATGAACTGTGGGGATCGTTGAAGCAAATTGGCCAAACAGTTCAATGCCTCATGAGGCTTCATCTCACCATCACTAGCCTCAAGTATACTTTTTAAGCTGGATTAAATGCAAAGAAAGGACTGCAACAGTGCAGTTAATGTTCAGCAAAATAAATGTAGAGAAAACATAGTTCTGTGTGTGTAAAGTGTAGAAGCGACTGTTTCTTTGACAATCAGACTCACCCCTGGATCAGTCCTCCGCGGCCACCAAAGCGCCCCCCCCGGCCTCTGCCGCGGTCTCCTCTGGGTAGTAAAACAAAGTCAACATGGTAACAAACAAGAAATGCACCTCGCTGATTTTAACCTTGTAGGACAGCATTGCACCTTTTCAATAACGTTTACTATAGAGCTAAATGCCGAACTACTGATCTGAGAACACCTATTTCTGAACACAACATGACTCATTAACACATTCAGTGGGATGTAAACGGCAAATGTTCCCAAAGATCATGTTGCCCAGATATGGAAACACCAAAGAATCAATTGAGCGGCTGAAACATTTAAAAAAAATTTCGGGAGCATTTTTAGCTTTCCGTAGCTCACGCGCTAATCACGCTGCTAATCACAAATGAGGCAGCATCAAACGGGCTACCCAGGGTATTAACTCACAGACACAGAGATCAGACTAATAACTATACCAATCAGAAAATGGTAAACATTACCTCATTGCGTACGACGTTTTGAATAGCTAGATGAAAAACCACAACGAGAACAAATTTCAGCTAATGCTGCACCCAATCTGAGCTAGTGGCACAAAGACGCTTCTTCTTCTTTATATTTCAACGGCAGCTCGAATCCATTATCGCCCCACTGCTGCCACCTATCGGATCCTAATAACCATTCCTCAAATTCCCCTGATATCTATGAAGGCAAATCGTTACCATATTTTAAATGAAAAGGCATTTCCAGAAATGCTTTTTCATTTTAAGAATGTGTCTGCATTGTTTGACTCTTAAATGAAATTAATCATCAATAATCCTGTTTGCATTTTAATTTTCTTCTTTAACACTGCTCATCCTTTTACTTAATACATACCAAAAGTCAATTTGAAATGTAAAATTTGAAAATGAAAAAGCATTTCCAGAAATGCTTTTTCATTTTAAGAATGTGGCTGCATTACTTGACTCATAAATTAAATTAGTAATCAATCATCCTATTTGTATTTGCATTGTCTTCGTAAGACTGCACATTTTATGCCATAATCAAAGAGAAAACACAGTTTTTTGTTTTCATGATCTGCCAGCAAAGTGCTGTCCATAACTTGAAAAGTAATTTGCACCGAGTGGACGTGACGGGGGCCTACTGCCGCTGGATGGTCGTTTGGTGCATGGTGCGTGTTTCGAAGTCGCTCGTGGAGAAATGTCCTGGGCCGCGAGTAGTGATGAAACAGGAGGTGATTCTTGTGGGATGGAAGAGGGAAATAGTGACAATGAAGAAGATTGGAAATGTAAAAATGAGAAAAAGCGGAAAAAGCAGAGATCAGTTGAAGGGAGTCCATTTCAGAACATTCAGGTGATAATCAATCCCTACATTCCACAGCAAAACAAAATGAGTACAAAGTCATATTCAAAGTCGTTAATCCCGCAGATTTATATATATATATATATATTTGCACTAAATGATGTCATTTTTTATATGGACCATCTTCCCCAGCCTGTTTCTTAAACTATCAATAACCTCCTGTTGTTGAGTAAATATCATATCCACTGTGCTAAATGGAGAAATGCTAAACCTTCCTTTCATTGGTTTATTAATGACTTTAAAACCTTGTTTTCTTCTCTTAAAAAGATACAAAAAAAATGACAAATGTGCCAAAAAATTGAGACTTGATTTCTCCAAACATCTGCTGTTCTAGGTGCGTTCACCTTTTTGTTTTTATTATTTCTATGGCTCTGTCTATGTTTGATTCTATTGTTTGCTGATATAAATCCCCTGATAGTTGCTTTACTTTTTTTGTTTTTCTTTTATTGTAATTGATGTTTATCTGTTCATGTTCACCTTTGCTATCCTCTCTGAGAGTATTTTTTTCATGTAAATGTTTTTGACCTAATAATAATTAAAAGAAAAAAGAAAAAAAGTATTCAGGTGTAATCCAAAAGTAAAAGAAGTAAAATATAAAATTATAAATAGTTATTATCCAACAGCAGAAACTCCTAAGAAAAGATTTGGATTTGAAGAATACTTTTTTTTTTTCTTTTAAAAACACTTTATTTACAAAATTCAAACCTATAAACAATTGAAAAACAGTGATTGACTGAAAAGATTGGGCAACAAAATAGTCCAGGAAACCATCGTTTTAGTCCAGGCATGTTTTTAATCATTCTGTTGAAACATGGTTGGAAATTTATATCTGATTTTAATTAATTTATTTTTCATAGAATTCTTCATTAATTTTGTGAGATTGAAGTTATTTTTCTTTGACCATTTTATTATTATTTTTTCTTTCATCAAACGTAGGGGGGACAACTATTTTTTTCCACCTACTTTGTAATTATTTTATAGAAATATTTATCTTTCATTTATTTTAAGATATATTTATGTGCTTGTTCATTTATTCATTCATTAATTTATTTTTAAATCTTTTCCTTTTTTATCTTTTATTCTGTAAATCTAATATGATTTAATATTTTTTTATTGGCTAATTTACAACACAAGTCATCTCAAGGCACTATACAGATAAAAATAAGCCCTTCTTTTTTTCAGGACTTTTTTTATATCAT
Organism: Cyprinodon tularosa; assembly: GCF_016077235.1. NCBI lineage: Eukaryota > Metazoa > Chordata > Actinopteri > Cyprinodontiformes > Cyprinodontidae > Cyprinodon > Cyprinodon tularosa. Next base: position 6,955 of record NW_024038501.1, read on the forward strand.
CTTATGCTGTTATATTGAAATGCGGGGGCAGTTTTCTCATTAGGGCTGGTGCAGCTTATAGCTTTAACCACCATATAGATCATGTTTATCCAATCAAAACATTTAGTTTTCTGCAATATAGAAATACTGTTAGACATTTTGCATAAAGCTGATTTTTCCAGTTGAGTTTATCATCAATAATAAATCCAGAGAAATCAAACTTTATATCTCCAATTAAATAGCTTTAGGATATAGGCTGCTCAGTGGTGCAGTGGGTTGCACTGCTGCCTTGCAGCAGGAAGGTTCTGGGTTCTATTCCCAGGTACTCCAGCTTCCTCCCAGAGTCCAAAAACATGACTGTTAGGTTAACTGGCTAAATAAACTAACTAAATCTCTAAATTCTCCTTAGGTATGGAGTGGGGACCTGTTAAGGGTGTACCCTGCCTCTTGCCCATAGACCAGCACGCGTTGCAACCACCACTTGGGATTAAGTGTGTTAGAAGATGGATAGTTTTAGGATTATAATATGATGGTTATGTACAGGAAGGTTGAGATCCTCAACAATAACCTGGTTTTGAACTGTAAACCCAGCTTTATCTTAATAACTTGTAATCAAAATCTTCTTGGTGCTAAAAGAAGCAAAAAATGCAACCAGCTTTATAAAAGCTGAAAGTGGGATTTCCTCAAACACAATAAAGTCGACTTATAGTTCCAGAAAATAATGAAGGATGTGGTAGTCAGGGTGCTAGACTGAGCTACAAACACGCACACAACAGTCAGAGAGCAATTTAAATATATATATTGAAATAATATAAAATATAAATATTTTTTATCACATGTACAAAGGCCCAGTGGATCCCTGAGGGACGGGGCACAGTCACAGGATGGATCCCTGAGGGACGGGGCTCAGTCACAGGATGGATCCCTGAGGGACGGGGCTCAGTCACAGGATGGATCCCTGAGAGACGGGGCTCAGTCACAGGATGGATCCCTGAGGGACGGGGCTCAGTCACAGGATGGATCCCTGAGGGACGGGGCTCAGTCACAGGATGGATCCCTGAGGGACGGGGTTCAGAGACAGGATGGATCCCTGAGAGACGGGGCTCAGTCACAGGATGGATCCCTGAGGGACGGGGCTCAGTCACAGGATGGATCCCTGAGGGACGGGGCTCAGAGACAGGATGGATCCCTGAGAGACGGGGCTCAGTCACAGGATGGATCCCTGAGGGATGGGGCTCAGAGACAGGATGGATCCCTGAGGGACGGGGCTCAGTCACAGGATGGATCCCTGAGGGACGGGGCTCAGTCACAGGATGGATCCCTGAGGGACGGGGCTCAGTCACAGGATGGATCCCTGAGAGATGGGGCTCAGTCACAGGATGGATCCCTGAGGGACGGGGCTCAGTAACAGGATGGATCCCTGAGAGACGGGGCTCAGTCACAGGATGGATCCCTGAGGGATGGGGCTCAGAGACAGGATGGATCCCTGAGAGACGGGGCTCAGTCACAGGATGGATCCCTGAGGGATGGGGCTCAGTCACAGGATGGATCCCTGAGAGACGGGGCTCAGTCACAGGATGGATCCCTGAGAGACGGGGCTCAGTCACAGGATGGATCCCTGAGAGACGGGGCTCAGTCACAGGATGGATCCCTGAGAGACGGGGCTCAGTCACAGGATGGATCCCTGAGGGATGGGGCTCAGTCACAGGATGGATCCCTGAGGGATGGGGCTCAGTCACAGGATGGATCCCTGAGAGACGGGGCTCAGTCACAGGATGGATCCCTGAGAGACGGGGCTCAGTCACAGGATGGATCCCTGAGAGACGGGGCTCAGTCACAGGATGGATCCCTGAGGGATGGGGCTCAGAGACAGGATGGATCCCTGAGGGACGGGGCTCAGTCACAGGATGGATCCCTGAGGGACGGGGCTCAGTCACAGGATGGATCCCTGAGGGACGGGGCTCAGTCACAGGATGGATCCCTGAGAGACGGGGCTCAGTCACAGGATGGATCCCTGAGAGACGGGGCTCAGTAACAGGATGGCTCGAGGGACGGACCTCAGTGGCAGGAGCCAGGAATGAAAACGGAGATCCTCCAGGGTGGATCGTCTCCTATTATCCTCCTCCAAACACTGGTGCAGAAAATTCAGGCACTCTGGAAAGAGAAGCCAAGGGTTAATGGTCAGAAGCACAGGCGGGCGCTAACTAGCAAGGCACTTGCTGGTTATGTTCCTATACCTTGCGAAATGTTTTTGTTGAATTTCATGAGGCAGTAAAAAGTCTGGTGTCAAAGTATCACCTGTGCAGCATGTGATAAAGGATGATTCCCAGCTGCCAAACTGTGGTCGGAGAAGGTCTGTATTTGCTACAGCTGATCCACTCTGGGGGGGCGAATGCAAGAGTACCTGGAATACAGGCATAGTCAGAGCAGACTGTTATTCTTTGTTCGTCCATTTGGTTTCTAAAGGAAATGACTCAAAGAGGATCTCAGTTAAATGTTTAATATAGTGGAAACCCACCACTAAAACTTCTGTAGACTTTCGTCATCTGGAAGCTTCCACAGCCGAAGTCAACAATCTGGATGCGAGGCTCCTTGGATCCCATTTCCACCAGTGTGTTTTCACACTTCAAGTCTCTGTGGAAAATCTCCTTGTTTTGGAGGTCTATGGCAGCGTCCACCATCTGCTTCATAAGAATCTGGAATAAAACAATGAAAAATGTGTCTTTATCATTAAAGATCTCAACTTCAGCTGTTCAGATTAAATAAAACTTTAACAAATGTATTCTCTCCTTAAAGATTTCTTTGGTTTTTATTTATTTATTTTTTTTACACATTAATGATTCAGACCATTAAGCAAAATGTATTATTAGAAAAAAGATAAACCATCTAATTGCAGATTATTGTGACTATTTTAAACAAAGGAAGAATATTGAAGTTAATAAACTTTTGTAAAACTATTTGAATCTTGTCTCATTTCCAGTAGAACTTACCTGTGTCCTTACTATTCTATTTTCCTGGAGTTATTCCAGGTGGCGTTGTCGGTATCCCACATTAACTTTAATATCTAGCATTTGGATTTCATAAAAAAAAGAGAAAATCCAACCACCCCTCCCAGGTTGCCACATATATATACATATGTATATATATATATATATATATATATACACACACACACATCCAACAACACAAGATAATAAAGATAAAAATAAAAAAGAGATAAAATATATACACATATAGCTCTTCTGTATATGTATGTATTTTGGTACTTTTGGTATTTTTGTATTTATTTTGGTACCTTTTGGTACTCTCTACCGAGGCGGCTGAAGTTGTTGCAATTCTGTTTGCATAACGTTTTGTTGTCCAACTTGGTGACAACCGCCGCTTTTCTTTTCCTGCAGCTTGGTTCATCCAGACGGCTGCTGGGTCCAACAGAGACGCTCTGGTTATCTGAGAGAGTTAATTGGACAAATGTTTCCACTCTATAGCAGATCTATTTAGGAAGCAATGGAAGAGTATGCAGACTGAGAGAAATCTAAAACCCCTCTTTTTAGTTATAAAACATGAGCCACCAAATACTTTGACAAGAAAAAATGACACTTTCCCATGAATCCACTGATCCTGCATCACCAAAGATATGATAGAATAAAAACTTGGTACCAAGGAATTAGATTTTGCAATTTTTGGAGGAAAAATAATGAAAATAAATAAAATTTTTACATAAAGGTAACTACAAACCTTTAATTGTCAACTCATTTAATGTTTTTCCATTAAATGTAGTTAAACAAGTTTTTTGGATTTTACAATTTAATGAACGTTCATCAAATAACAGGATCATCAATGTGTTACTCAAACACGTCTAATGTTAGTATATTAATATAACACCTCTGCAACGTTTGGTTCCCTAAAATTTAACTCAGAATTTGCATTCCTGTTTCTTTTTCATATACCTTGAACATCACCTTGTTTTCCAGGGACAAGAGCAGGCGTCTCCATGTTGCTGACCGAGTTTAAAGGCCTCAGTTGTCAAAAAAACTCAGATCACGCCGATGAGACTTTCTGGGGATTTATACCAACAATGTCGATCTAGAAACGATTTGCACTCAGGTACAATTAAGTTCTTGCAGCAAAACCACAGAATATTTGTGTTTTAAAAGAACCATCGTCATGGTGCCCAGCTGTTCCATTCTAAAAAATGTTGACATTTGAGAATGATCCCAGCTGTGAAAAAATAAATCATGGTCACACAGGGTTCTCTGTAGAGAGGGACAGTTAGGTTAGCCAGGATGCGGGAGATCGTTGCCAGAGGAATTGTGCAGGTTTGTACCTGTGACGTGATTCAGATTTAGCAGCTGAGGGAGGGAACCAGGTGGGTCCAGAGGCTTGAAGTTGGCAGAGGGCTAAGCAGCAGCAGGGCTCGACTTCAGACTTATCAGTGTTCAGATCCAGAGTTTTCTTCCAATCCTCTTCTTGAGGGCGGGCAGGCAGGTTCAGACAGTTAGATTCTTCAGGTGGGCTCCTGAGAGCCGGCAGGCAGATTTCAGCAGATGAAACCCTTCCAGAGTTCCAGGGTTCAGTCAGGTTTCTTCCTAGGAGGCAGAGAAGACAAAAACTGATCAGGTTCAAGTTCAGGTTTCAGGGGAGTCAGAGAATCAGACAAGCTGGTTGGCTCAGGCTTCGCTAACCATAACTGGCTTAACACTCTGGCGCTGGAGTGTAGTCCTGCCGCTGCTTATATGCTGATCTCCTGATGACCGATGGATCGCAGGTGTGGTCGTCAGCTCAGCTCCAGGAGACCTAGAGGCGCCCTCTGCTGGAGGAAGGTGGACAGACCTCCAGATCCTAACACTTTATAGTTATAAAACATGAACCACCAAATACTTTGACAAGAAAAAGTTACACTTTCCCACGGCCCAACTTAAACATATCACCAGAATGATCAACAATTAGGAGGACCACTAACTTTGATGATCCTTGAAAAATAAAATCCTCCACTATACCTTTAATATAAGATAACATTTCTGCAACATTTGGTTCCCTAAAATTTAACTCTGAATTTGCATTCCTGTTTCTTTTTCATATACCTTGAACATCACCTTGTTTTCCAGAGAAAAGAGCAGGTGTGTTGGCCTACAGCTTGAAAACGATATGGGGAGGAAAACATACATTCGGATCATTGGCTGCGCCGTGACAGCCAATGCGGGGACTACTCATATTATGTCTTAGTTTCGGAATGCCACTTGTTAGAAGTTTAAAAGTCCTTTAGTTTGTAATTTGTATTCACAATGTGAATAATAAGATAAATATTTGGCAAATAAAGAGAACAAAAATGCACTGTGAGTGGACATACTAAGTTGGCCAAAATTGTTGTCTAAATGTCTTGCCGACCAAACCTTTTTTCTATCTAGTCCTTAATAAATAAGGCAAAGGCTATTATATTTTGGATTTTAACTTATTTATTTTAAGAGTACCATTCACAACATCAACATCTGTTATTTGAACTTCAGCACCAGCAAGTATTTGGTTATATCGGTTTTCTTAATCAACGCTGGAGATAGGCACGAGCACCCCCCACGACCCCATGAGGGATTAAGCGGGTCAGAAATTTGATGGATAGATTTTTTCTTAATCTGTGATGGACTGGTAATCTGTCCAGAATCCACTGCACCAGCCCTAACGACACCACTATAGAGATAAGTGTGCGTGTATGATAATTATTGGATAGATAAATGTGTCCTCAATGTAATGTACATTTGTTTCTAAACTACCAATTTAATTTACGTTTTATGACATTTGTTTGTGATAGGGTTTGAGGATAGATAAATACATCTTCATAATAATTCCTTATTGTTGTTTGTTTAGACTGTTTGTTGCTTATGTTATTTTTACATCAGAAAATAAGATTTAATAAAGATTTAAAAATAAAAAGGACATACCACCTGACAGACATACCATGTGACATAACACATTTTTTTGTCCATTTCTCTCGCCAGTGCCTATAGGCAAGAGCGGTCAGCATTTCCAATATGGCTGTCCTTGATGTGGGCGGGGCCTTCCCGCAGGCTGCAGCGGGATGTACTTGGCCACCGCCGGGAGGAGCCAAGATGGCGGAGCGAGCAGACGTACTGTGAACAGCTCAGAGTAGCAAACCCTTGCAAGTCAATAAAATAAATGTATGTCAACGAAACCCTGACTTACTTGATGTAAGACTGGAGAGATCTTACTTAGATATCCCAGAAATGTGTAAGTAACTCTGAAAACGTTATTGTAGAACATGGCTAACTTTAGTACCAAAGCTAACGCTAAGATGAAGGTGCTGCAGACACACGACTATTGTGGTCCAGAAAGGATGGAAACTAACAGTAGAGGAACCAAAAACACTTTAACATCTCCTGCCAAACCATCAGCGACACAGAAAAAGCCCAAAGTAGACGACGTGGTAGATGCTGAAACCCGTGTTGAAGAAAACTCTACCGCTGCCATCCTGTCTGCCATCGGCACGCTTTCAGACCATGATGCAGGATTTCAGAGTGGAGTTGAAGCAGAACACACTGACTATAACCAACATTGCCAAAGCGGTGGAGTTTAAAGCTGCAGTCTGTAACATTGAGAAGAGAGCAGACTCCCCCACCCTTTCTGCTTCACTCATGCCCCACCTCCAAGCTCCAGCCCTCTCACAGCATCTGCGCGGCTACCGCATGCGACCAGAAGGGGGCGGGATTCAGCGTGTGTGAGCTGTGATTGACACTCCATCAGACGCTCCTCTGGCTGTGATTGGTTGTTTTGACTCGTCCCGAATTATTCTTTCCAGATTGAAATACAGGCAGTAGGCGGGACCAATTGAAGCAGTTTTTTTCACAGGTTACATATCACATGTACTGCTGTCTGGGCATAGGGACAGTTTTAGCCAATAAGACAAAAAAGTGATTTTTAAAAACTTACAGACTTCAGCTTTAACTCTGCCAAAATCAAACATTGTAAAGAACAATGTCAAAAACTGGGCATGGAGGTGAAACAACTCAAAGAGGAAAACGCAGAATTTGGAAGAAAAGCAGCAGAAATAGAAAAAAGAGCTGCAGAGATGGAGCGCTATAAAAGAACCTGTGGGTTATTGGATTACCAGAAGGAAAAGATGAAAACACGAGACAAGTCATCTCTGATATCATTGGAAAGATCGCACCACACTGGAGGGAGAAGATAGATTTCATCCTGGATTCTGTGTACCGACTGGGACCAAACAACACCAACCGCCCTCGTCAGATCATCCTGTAGTTCACAGAACGCCACTTCAGGGATAAACTCTGGAGGATCACCAAATTTCACCCTGTCTGCAAGGAGCTGAAAATCCGCCTGGCAGAAGATCTCACCAGGGAGGACAGGGAGGCACGGAGGGCTGTGTGGCCCAAAGTGGAACAAGCAAGGAAAGCAGGACTAAAGACGGTGTTCCGAGGCCCCCATGCCTTCATTAATGGTCAAAGAGTCTCACTCACCATAGACACAACCGTCCAGGGGTTTTAACCCCAAAATAGTAAGTTTGAGTGAAAAAGTATTTTCAAGGTTTTGCTACTGTAATATCTTCCTAAAAAGGAACCGTTACTGTTCTAAGCTCAGGAATCTAGTGTTGTTGATTGTTAATTTGTTTTTGCTCTATGTTCAGTTTAAAGAGCAATATTCTTTTAATATCTGTTAATGCAAGGGGTTTAAGAAACATAACAAAGAGAAAAAGTATTTTTTTATTTTGTAAAGGGAAGAAGTCAAATATAATTTTTTTGCAGGAAACGCATTCTAAGAATGATGATATTGTGTTTTGGGCCAAACAGTGGGGAGATGAAGCTTACTTTAGCCATGGTACTCCAAGATCAGCAGGTGTTGCCATCCTCCTAAATAACTTTAAAGGTCAGATTATGTCCCATATAGCAGATGAGTATGGTCACTGGATCATTCTTATTATTAGCATTGATGGTCTAAAATTCATATTAGTCAACTTTATGGATACAACGTCTGCAGAGAAAACCAAAACCTACTGGATCAAATTGGCTTACATTTAGACAATCTCAAATTAACATTCTCAACTGATAATGTCATAATTGGTGGTGATCTAAACCTAGTTCATGATGATTTTTTAGATAAATATCCTAGTAGATACTCTGCAAGTCACCCAAATATCACATTCACAAACTTTTACGAAAAACATAATTTGGTTGACATTTGGAGACATTTAAATCCAGGATTATCTAAATACTCCTGGTTTAGCGCGAACCATAAATTTAAATCCAGAATTGATCACTGGCTGATTGCTGATAACACTGTCCACTGACACACATATTGGAAGTTTAACTCCACTTTGCTTAAAAACAATGACTACTGCCATAAAATCAAATCATTAATTAAAGAAATATCCAATTTGGAGGAACTAACAAATGCTACCAAAAAATGGGAATTTTTAAAAAATAAAATACACCTATTTACCATTTCATTCAGCAAAATTGTTAAAAAAAGATAGGGAAAAACAAGAAGTAGACATTATTAATCAGTTAAATATTTATTGCAACAGGCCTAACCCAACTGAAGACGATAGACAGAAGATTCTAAACCTCCAACCTAAACTAGATGAAATTTACAACCGTAAGGCCCAAGGGGCCTTCATCAGATCCAGAGCTAAGTGGATAGAGGAGGGAGAAAAAAAATTCTGCATATTTCTGTGGTCTTGAGAAAAGGAGACAGGAAAAAAATAGCATCAGATCCTTGATGGTTAATGATAATGAAGTCACGGATGAAAAATTGATCTCTACTGAAATCTTAAAATTTTATAGTTAGCTCTATAGCTCTAATTTCTCTCACATGGACTGTGAAGTTTTTTTTCTTGAAATAATCAAACATATTCCCCAAGTGGAGGACGGCCTCAAACAAACATGTGATAATCCAATAACAATTAGAGAACTTGATGCAGTGATTGGTCGTCTCTCTCTTAACAAAGCCCCAGGATCTGATGGTCTCATAGGAGACTTTTACAGACACTTTTGGACAGATTTAAGAGACCTGCTGTTACAAGTTTTTACTGAAATATTTGAAACCTGTGTGCTTCCACCAACAACGAGACATGGGGTTATCGTCTCAATTCCAAAACCTGGGAAAGATCCCAGAATCATAGATAACAGAAGACCCATTACACTTAGAAATTCAGACTACAAACTTCTAACTTACATCTTCAAGTCTCGCCTCCAAACAGGGATTTTAGATCTAATAGCAGATACATAGTCAGGATTCTTAAAGGGAAGATCAATCCATAATAATATTAGATTGGTAATGGACATCATTGAATATAGAAACCAAATAGAAGATGATGGTTTCCTTCTCTTTTTAGACTTCTACAAAGCGTTTGACTCTGTGGAGCATCCATTTATTCTTTTGACTCTCAAACACTTTGGTTTTGGAGTCAAGTTTATAAAATTTATCGTTGGATTGTATCGTGATATTAACAGTTGTGTCCTACTGCCCAGTGGCACCACCCCAAGCTTCAAGGTTAATGTGGGGATTCCTCAGGGCTGCCCCATCTCACCATACCTCTTCATCTTAGCCACAGAAATGCTAGCTATCTATATTAAGAACTGTAATGATATTAAAAAACTGAATGTACTTGGCACAGACATAATAATTAGCCAACTAGCAGATGACACAACTATATTCCTGAAAACACCAAATTTCAAAAACTATTGCAAAAATTGAAAAATTCTCCAAAGCCTCAGGCCTAACATTAAACATTAAAAAGTGTGAATTGCTGGCTTATGGCAGAATTATCCTGCCATAATGCAAGAGCACATAATTTCAATTTGAGAAAAGAATTTCATCTTCTTGGACTCAAAATTTATAATGCTCACACTCCAAACATGCGCTCTCTCTCAAATATTTTCTCTTCTCTCTCAAATCTTTGTTTCTTCTCTCAGATTTAATGCTTCTTGCACAGATATTTTCTCCTCTCGCTTGCCTCCTTCTCTCCGCGCACAAACCGCGCTCTGCTCGAGTCTCAGTTACGCTCGCAAACCCGTAGGCTCTGCTTGCGGATTTTTTTTGCTCTCTCTCAGATTGGATCGGATCGTCGCCTAGCAACCTTTCCAGCCAATAGAACGACAGCCTCAGAAAGGGTGCGCTTGTCTAACTCTACTGAGTTACCTTACTCAGTAGTTACCTTACCGACAATAAAAAATTTTTTTTTTTTTTTTTTTTTTACATTTATTTATTGATTTTAACAGGAGAACAAGAAACATACATATATACACTTACAAATACTTAAACTTGACCAGACACAAAACCCAAAGTACATATACACAACGTGGAGAGGAGAAAAAAAAAAAAAAAAAAGGGGGTGGGGGGGGGGGGGGTGCGGCAGACCCTCAATAGACTAACCTACATAAACATCAGTTTGCCATCACAGCCAAGTGTAAAAGACAGACCAGACCACCCAGAATTTATCAAGCTTATTCTTAGTAAAATAACTGATTTTCTCAAGTGCAAAGTAGAACGTCATTTGCGTGGTCCATTGAGAAATTCCGCATAAAGACTCCTTCTTCCAAGAGAGTGCAATGCAGCGTTTGGCTTCCAAAAATGAGACATTAAGTAAGTATCTCAAGTTGTTTGGGATAACAAAGTCTTCAGCGTAAATATTCAAGATGCACATTTTAGGATTCAAAGGAACCTTTTTACCAATCATCTTACCTATCACAATCAATACATCCTTCCAAAACGCTAACACTCGAGGACACGCCCACATGCAATGGAATAAAGAACCCTTTTGGGAAGTACATTTAATGCAAGTGTCAGGAATATTAGGGTTAAAATGATGCAATTTAACTGGTGTGATGTATTGCCTAGTCAGCCATTTGTATTGTAACAATTTGGAATTTGTGTTAGCAGATTGTGTATGAATCGAATTGCAGGATAAAAGGCTTTTAATTTAAAAGCTATCCATTTTCAGACGTGACGTGATGTGAACAGAAAACTCCCGCCTCAGAGTTGCTCGTCAGAAAAAAAAAAAAAAAAGTTTGCTAGTCAGGGCAGATGCTAATTCTGCCTCCAGCAGAAATTAAGTGACTTTTCATTGGTGATTCTTGAATCGCCCTTTATTATTTACTTTTTTTATTTTCCTGATTGTTGTTGTTTTTCAGCTCCTTATTTTTATAGCTTTTAAATTAAAAAGCCAATTTATTGTTGGTAAGGTTTATCACAGGCACACTCAGTAGAGTTAGACAAGTCGTTCTATTGGCTGGAAAGGTTGCTAGGCGACGATCCAATCTGAGAGAGAGCAAAGAAAATCCGCAAGCAGAGCCTACGGGTTTGCGAGCGTAACTGAGACTGAGCAGAGCGCGGTTTGTGCGCGAAGAGAAGGAGGCAAGCGAGAGGAGAAAATATCTGTGCAAGAAGCATTAAATCTGAGAGAAGAAACAAAGATTTGAGAGAGAAGAGAAAATATTTGAGAGAGAGCGCATGTTTTGAGTGTGAGCATTATAAATTTTGAGTGCAAGAAGATGAAATTCTTTTCTCAAATTGAAATTATGTGCTCTTGCATTATGGCAGGATAATTCTCCCATACTGGTTGTACATGAAACCCCATTGAAAGACATCTGTAATATCCCTATTAAATCTGAAATTAAATATCTGGGTATTGTAAAGGAAGAAAATATTCTAATTATAGTTAACTTTGGAAAAAGATTGGCTTCTGATTCTTCCCTTCCCCAGGTCCACTCGGCGAGCTGCGTTTGGTAATAAAACCAACATTGCGTGTTGACGTCACAGAATTACAGAGTTTAATCCAATATAAGACAATGCATAAACTTAGAAATAAGACAATGCACAAACCTACACCAGAAACTGCAGAACAACAGAGACATACATTCCATTACCTGACATAGGAGGAAAGAAAGCAAAGACGTACAAGACATCTTTGGAGAGTTTGCAAGAGCAAAATCTGATCTTTTTCTTCTAATTAGAAAGCTTTATCCTCTTGTATCTAATCCATTCAAAAAGGGGCTGGCCCTCGGTCCTCCAATCAAACGCCATCTCTGACACTGCTAGGGCTTCCCCTTATTTACTGCAAACATCTGGGGTCATTTGCTTCTTTGTTTTAACAAGAAAAGGCGGAAAGCTTGTCCTGGCATCTAGCATTCCTAAAGTCATAAAACACAAGATAAGCTCTCACAGACAGCTTGTGGAATGCGGGGGGCCTCACTTTTGACCTTCTGTAAACCAAGCAGAAATCTCTCCTGCAGGCTTAACTGTTATTCACCCCCCAGGAGATACTCATTCTATGGGCTGGTGGTCTAAATACTTATCCATTAGTAGTTTTAAATCATTAACACAGCCTTGTTCAAAATTAAGAAATATGTTCAAGTGAGAGTGTTTACACATGCCATAAGATTAACTGTATTAAAGTCTAAAAAATAATCATTTTTCTTTAACAGTCCCCGTTTTGAGGTCTGAGACATACAGACCTCACAAATAAAATGATTAAGCCTTCTAATAGAGGAACCAAAAAACTATTTAGTATACTAAAAAACTAAAACATTAGCCCAATTTTATAACAGTCCCCTTTTTAAACAGCACCTCCTAGGTCCACTGCCAGGTCATGTGTCTAAAGCTAAACTCCATAATCTAAACTTATCAAATGTATCTTGCGCTGTCCAACAATTTAATACTCACCTGATGAACCACAAAATTTTAACCAGTAAAAACTAAACTAAAAAATACATTTCACTTATCAAACATGAAAAATCATAAAACTCAGTTATGTCAATAGAAGAAAACACACAATAGAAATATTAGCCCAAGTATAAAATTAGAAAACCAAAGCAAGATATCTCGAAATTACCAAAAAATGCTCAGCAGACTCAAAAGACAATACTGGCCACAAAAATTACAATTTGTCAATACAAAACAATAACAACATAAAAAATACATCATAAACACATAAAAATTACAAAAGACCTTTTTTTCTTTTTTTTTCACAATTCAACAATAAGAAGTTAGAGTTCGTCTCTATGCTCCTTCGATAGTCTTTCAAAAATGAATATGAATTCTTCGTCAGGAAACGATCCAAAAATACGCGCAAAAAGAAACGAATGTTCTTGAAGAGTTCGCAAAAACGAAAACACGCAATAAAAAGAAGATAAGTTAATGATGATCTTGTAGCTGGATCCTTCACGTGTTCCTCCTCGGTTGTAAACCTCAGGTTTTCACCTGAGTGTCCGTTGCTCACTGAAAATTGGGAGTATTATGCCAATTTAACAGTGAGTTTAAGGAGAGGGTGCAATCTCCTTTTCTCAATGGAAGGACACCGGAACAGGATTATTGTGCCTGTCTGGGCCTTTTAAGCCTTGTAATTCAGGAAAATGAAGTGGTTTTGGCAGACTTCTGCCCGGAAATGCAGATCCTCCTCCGCGCTGTGATGGCCCTCAGACACTCCTCGACCGCAGGTTGAGACTGTAGATTCTCCTGTATGCCCTGCAGCGTGCGCCGTGGCTCCTCAGCTGATGTGCACTGACTCCAATGGAACCACGTGTCTCCTTCTCTCTTGTAGACGGACAGCATGAGAAGTACTCTCCACGACTCGGTATGGTCTGGCGAAGCGAGGTTCAGACCACTTTCTTTTGATGACCATCAGGCGCACCCAGTCGATTCCCCGAACTGATCCCGAGCCTGGACGTTCCTGTGACGTCTGGTATTTTGTAAATTCTGCTGCCAGGACCTGTAACTCATTGAAGAAATCTTTATGAGATAAATGTGCAAGCTTACCTTTCCATCCTGGAATGCGGGTAGCAGGTCCTGGAAACATCCGTCCTGTCTGGAGCTCATATGGAGAGAACCCTGTTGATTGGTTAATGATTGATCCTACACTTTATGACAGCTTCACTGTCTTCCTTTTGTATTATAAATCTGCTACTTTGGAGCTGTATTTTAACCATCCTTTGACCCTCTTTTTATATAGGGCCTACATGAGAAATGAAAGTTTCCTATCATGTTAAACCCAAAACTTAACTGTATTTTAGAAGCAGTTCCATAACTGTTAATTTGTAAATCTCCAATTTAGACCAATTTAATTTCAATCATCATATTTTCTATTTTTTAAAACCTTAAAGAATGATCAGCCTGCTTTACATGAGTCACTAAATATCAAAAATGACCTACTTTATTCCAATCATATTTTAAATCCCAAAAATTTCAACCATTTTTACCTTTGATCCATTTATTCATTTAAAACCTATTTATAAAATATTTAATTGAATAATGTATTACCCTTTTTATATTGTTTATCAATTATCAATGCCTTTTCAGTTTTGGAGAGAGATTCAATACAGCTAAATTTATTAAATGATGTAAATCTTTAGTTTAGACCTTCCTGGATGTCTTAGTTAAACAACTTATTTTAAAACATATGAATAGAGATACAACAATCCAATGATCACCTTCCTTAGTTTAAGAACACTATTATGTAAATTATTTGATAGTCAATATTTTGTTTAGTATATTCAATTTATACATTTTACTTATTTCATATCCAAATAGTTAGCTCTTCTTTAATGCTGGTAATACACCGTAAAACATTTAATGTATTTTGATTTAACTTCAATAACCTCTTTTTCCGAAAAGTAAATGCAGAGATCCAAACTAAAAATTTGCCTATCAGATCAATTCCATTCATGTCCCCCTGTTTCTATAACAGAACAAATGTTCTGTCATAGAATACAATAAAAATCCTATACAACTCATTGAGATGAAATCCGCTATCACCACTAACTTTAGCCTCATGTAACACAGTTGGATGCAATTCAAACATGGTGTCCCAGTTACTGTTACAATCTGCACACCTCAATCAAAGAATTTAATGTTTGATTAAATTTATGAAATCAACACAGAACTTGGTGTCATTTGCTCAGTAAGTCAGTCTATAGACACCCAATCCACTTTAACACCTTAATTTCAAATTCCATTTAAATTTAGTTTTACTGAATGGTAGCCACTGTACTATGTAAATAAAAATTTAGATCATCTTCCCTAGTAGATGAAGCGTAACACACAATGCAATTCAGCTATAGTTAAAAAAATGTAATTGCAATCATTAGTCCCTGCCCATTCTTTTCAGGCAGGAAGGGAAAAAAAACACATTAGCATTTTGTGAGACAAACAGAGTGAATCATGGAGGAGGAATGCAGTGTCGTAACAGTTGGTGCACACCAACCCCTAACTGCATCGTAAAACCTCTGACCCCAGGAGATGGGGTTGTCCTCAACACCTAGAATTACACTGCAGGGCTTCAGGACGTGAAGAAAACAGGGCGCCTCAGTGCTATATCTAAAATAAGAAGAGAACAATGGCATCACACACTACAAAAATTTAAAGAAAAGAACTTATTCACCACTACCAAGTTGTGTTGGCACCCATTTCGTCTCCAACCTGCAGACTGAAGGGAACCCCAGGAGTGGGCTTTGGCGCCCAGGTCACATGATCAGAGGTGAGAATCCAGGATCAAACATGAGAACACACAACAGGACCACCGCTGAGCGACTTGCCATGCCCCAATTCTGTATCTGCTGAATCAGAACGTGTCTAGAGAAGCAGTCATTCCAGCAGTGCAGAAACATCTGGATACAGTCCCGCTTTGATGAACTTTGGTCAGCCTTTCGTGGTCGACAGAGCAGGACATAGAAACCAGCAGACCAGTCATCTACTGAAGCCCCCGTCCGGGTTTGTCTATGATCTTTGTGGTCCCGACTCACTGCTGATTTCCAGCCATAGAAGACTCCCACAGATAACGCCTGAGTCCATTTTGTTTTCAGCCAGGCATGAAAAGCAACAGTCAAAGGAGACATCTGTTGCCAGGTCCTATGAGCAGCACTTTGCAAGCACGTGCAGCATCATCATGTACAGCAGGAGAACAGTTCGCTTTCACTGACCTTCGTAATCGCTCAACAGCGTTCGGCTTTCATACAACAGTCCAGCAGAAGATGGGCCTAGTTCAGCATCATCATGTCTTTGTTCAGCAACAACAGCGGCCTGATGCGGTAATCAAGAAGATCCCTTCAAATACATCTTCCCATGATCTCTGAGCTCAAAAGACCCTTCCCCCAAGATTGCCATCAAGTCAGAAGGAAGGAGAACTGCCAGAGAAAAATAATACAAAGTAATTAAAAAGCAAAACTTATATTTGCCACATTTTGTTACTTTCACTACTATAAATAAAATTTATCTTGTGATGCCTCCTCCCGTGTGGCGCTAGATTTGTTGTTGTTATAGCACAAACGGCCAACTGCCCCAAATCCTGAACTGCAAAAAGAATAGATAGAAATTTGTTAAAATAGTCCACGATCGGATGTGCCAGAATTAAGAAAATAATGACACTTACTGTTCAAAATCAATAAACGTCAATACCTCGATGACATTCACTCTGCTTGTGCCAAATATCAACTACAAATTCTAAAATCACAACCTCACAAACTCATTAAAGAATTAGAACAAACTCTAGAATGTCCAAGTACTGATACTTATAAAAGTTGTGATGGAATTGCCCTTGGTCAAATAATTATGAATTGCATATTGTTCTACTAAATACCAAACATCCTTATCATTGTCCCACGCTTCAAGACAAAGTCCTATTTCAAAATTTCAGAAATCCTTTACATTTTATCTGAATTTCATAGCAGTTTTAACCAAAATTTTCCTCAAAATTAACAATTTACACCCAACTGTATATAATCAAAGTCAGCAGTGATTCAGAAATCTATCAACAATTTTAAATGTAAATAGACATGGCATAGATGTTATTTGAAACCGTTCAATTTGAGATGATCAAATCTAATTTAGTAGAAGCTTCTATATCACATACACCATATTGTAGTAAAGCAGGAAGGCCATATGACTCTACATTAAAGAAATCCATAATTCACTATTGTTGAATCGAAAAAAATCTAAATTATTGATTAACTAATTTACCATTAACCATATCCAAAAATTTACCAGGAATTAGGGTCTGCTTCTGCTTCTCCCCCTGTTGATATAATAAAATTACCATTTTGAAAACAATTTGGAATCTATGTCATTTTTATATAATAATTTGCTGAAAAACCAAAATATCATAAGATGTTCCACCATTTCTCCAAATCTTCCATCTAGTATTCAAACTAGACTGAGATTATGTAAATTTCAAAGTTCCATCTGTAATGTCTTATCTTTATAACACCCCCCTGTGTTTTCTTATTTCCAAAAGAAAAACAATTTAGAGGTGGAAAAACAAAAATGGAAGAACTTACCCCCATTATGCTAAAATTTCAACATGTCCAATCAGTCACCCATATGAAATATAAACCAAGTTTATTTAGTTAGAATTTAGGTTAGTTTGTTAGTGTTGTTAGTCAAAGTGGATAACACAATTTCCTAACAACTACATCTATCTGCTTTAAGCCAAGGCTGAATTCTCGTTTCATATTAATTTCACTGCACAAGCAGAAGATTCAGCTTCAACCAGATTGTGACACCAAAATATGAAATCGTCATTACCTTAAAATTGTCCCTTAAAGCAGTAATAAAAACATATTTATGAAACAAAACCTTCAGTGTACCTAAATAGTTTAAAATAAGAAAAATATCACACAGCTACACACTAAACTGAGGTCATATTTACATAGAGCATCCTAAAACCCATCAAAGGCCATCAGCCTACACATTCACTCTCATTCACACTCAAGCACTCATCAACACCCCATTGTAAGAAAGATGCAGGATGTTACCCCAGATTTCAAACCAAAATTCATCCTGTAAAAGTCTTAAACACAAATATTATAACACCATGGTTGAAAAAAAATAATAAAAAGACATTATTATCCAATAGTTCTAATATTGTTCAGTTTTGAGTGAACCTTTTTAAAAACTCCAAATTATACACACAACCGTATTTCATGATAGCCCACTGTTATTAGATGGCTACCTAGACCCCTGTAGGAAAACCCAAAAACCGTTCATGTGGTCATGTAATATGCGAAATGGGCTGCACACGAAGATCGTCCTACAAGAAACAAAGTCATTCATTAGCGTTTCAACATGTCCCACATTAACAGTGTAGAAAACACTGTTAAGCAGAAAAACATCCATATGTTCTCCTGTTCCAATCAGTGAGGGTGTTCCCTCCTGTGTCAGGAAACCTAGAAATTGAAGTGATTGTCAATGTTACAGTATTATAATAAACAATTGGATCATTCCAGTGCTCTAGCCTGGAACTGATGCAACACATTTCACCCGTTGAGAAAGTAAAAACATCTGTAAATCTGTTATTTTGTACTCTTCTTCTCAACACAAAACACAGTTCTAAGAGTAATTCACATCAAAATCCAAGAATCCTGAAAAAGTCAGCTGGACATCAGTGCACTGAAAAAAAAATAGAGGTTGACAGAACTTACATTTTCTAGGCAACGTGATGCATTTGGTTTTTTGAGTTTTCCTTACTTAAATTCACTGTGGTTGAGTTTACAAAGATTTTTGAGTTCTGCCAACTTAGGTTTTTGGAGTGTTACATAAAATTTTGAGTTCTACCAACTTAGGTTTTTGAGTTTCACCTTTAAGTTCTGAGTTCTATCAACTTTGTTTTATGAGTTTGACATATAGATTTTGAGTTCTACAAACTCAGATTTTGTAGTGTTATCTGCAAGTTGAGTTCTATCAACTCAGTTTTTTTAGTCCTACCAATCGTCTTCACTACCAATCATTCAACACACAAAAAATTATGTTAATACAACATTTTTATTGCTTCAAGCCAAACATTGCATAGATACAGTATAAAACCATGTTCAACAACATAATCTTAACTGCACAGATCAAAGTAACATGACACTGGACCAGAATGTTCTAGATTCGTAAGAGTGATGATGAGGGAAAAAACAGTAAGACACCATTTTAGTAAGAGGAAAACACACAGGTAATTTTTTGTGAAGTAAGTGTATTAACATATATGAAAAAATAACAGTTTTACAAATTTGGACGGCCTTCAGTTTGTTTTTTTCAATTGTAGTCTCTTTAAATTGGGTGCACCCTTTTAAAAAATAAAATGAAATAAAATGTCTTGTTTCCCAACGGAAAAAGAAAAAGGTTTTCCCTTTTTATCTCTGAGTTTTTCTTTTTAGTCCTACGACTCCGACAGGACGATGAATGCAAAAAAAGAAAGTCCTCTTCAGTCCAAATCCTTCTCTTCAATCCAAATCCAGATGTTCACACGGTTGGCTCGCCATCTCCATTTAAGGAGAGAATCCAGAATCCAGGGTATCCAAAAAAACAAATTAGAAATTTAATAAGTTATTACACTCAACTTAATGTCTCTTTTCATTTGTACAATGAAAATAACAGGCACACTCTTTTCTCTATGCATAAACACTCACCCGCACATGCGCGGCATAAACACGCACGCGCACACGCGCATTATACACGTGCACGTGCGCTGCTTTTCCTTTCATCAGAACGTGAAAAACATGTGAACTCATGCTTCAACTCGGTGGCAATACACCACAAGGGAATGCTAACTCACGGAGCTAACCGCTAACTGTCTGTACTTTGCAGCACTCACCGGGAAAACTGGTAAGGTCCCAGGGTCGTTCCTCCGTGGTTCTCCAGATGCATAAAATCACAATGTCCGCCAATCTTCTCAAACACGAGGGAAAAAGGCTGTGCCCTTGAAGAAAGGGATAGGAAACCCCGTACCGTAGTGGGCGTGTCCATGAACATAAGCAGTGCGCATGCCCATGAGTTTACAGTTGAGGGAACTCAAAAAATCTTGTATAGGCGATTTAAAACTCCTTGTTAAACCAACTTCTGAGAATTTGAGTTGGGCAAACGTGTATTTATTTGTTAGATGTCAAATTTATATTTCTGAGTCGGATTACAATACAATTGTGTGTTAGAACAACAATTGCCATTTACTTTTTTAACAGTGTGCTAACAGAACTGAAGCACTCCCAAAATGCAAATAAGGGGGGTCAATCAGTCCCCCTGCTGTGAAACAAAACTTGCATCCAAAACGGAGACACCTCTGTCCCACAGAAGCACATTTTAACAGAAAGTTAGTAATACAACATCCAGCAAAAATATTTAACAATATTTCAGAACACAATCTTGAAACACAAATCACTTCCGCACAATCTCAGCACAATTCAGACACAGACAGACGAATAGACAGCAGCGCGTGGTGGGACATAGGCTACAGTATAACGGGGGAAGACAGACACACAGCCACAAACACAAAGAAACATACAAAACACAGAAACACAGACAACGTTGTAGTTCAGTCAAGAAAAGACAGAAAAAAAGAAAAGAAAACGTCAGGAGCCGGCTAAAAGAATGTATGACGCATCTTTTAATTGTCCAATTTCAATTTTACAAATCCCTTTTATTCTCATTTCAACTTCTCAGTCCTACACTTCAGAGCTGGGTCAAGCTCGAGGCGAAAATAAGCCTCAATTTAGTTTATTCGATCACTCAATCCGCCCAGTGACAAAAGGTTTTTTTTTCTTTTCTTTTTCAGCTGGGGAGAGCGATTGAACCCGTATTAAATCAAATAATTTATTTTAGTCCTTTATTTTCCACGAGTGATACAACTCGGTCCAATTAACCCGCTATTAGTCCTTTTCCATGAGTGATACAACTCGGTCCAATTAACCCGCTATTAGTCCTTTTCCATGAGTGATACAACTCGATCCAATTAACCCAAATAATTATAAGTCCACTGGAGATGAGTCGAAATCTCCGGCTGATACAAGCCAAAACTAACCAATACACAAATTTCCAAAATACTTTTTTTAGAGGCCCAGGCATTGCTCCTCAGGGTAAAAAGAATAAATTAATCTTTATTAATTAATTAATCAATTAATTAATTAATCAATCAATAAAACCTTCTTTTAAAAAACCCAGCTTAAGTCAGAGTTAACGTAAAGGCTCTGTTTGAACTAGCCACAGTTCCCTGTAATGTGTATTTATTCAAATCCTTAAACAACCGACTCTTTTAGAAGGGATTTTATCTACCTCTGCAGCATCTGAATTCTGTGAGGCCGCACACAGCAAATCAGCCCCGGTCCGACCACACGGCGCTTCAGACAACTGAAAAATAATCAAATACTGTCTTACCACACCGAAGCGTCGGGCCGAAACGGATCAATCAGGACCAAACAGCCGTCCGCCGAGACTCCAGAACCGGCACGAGCCCCCAATTGTAAAGGAAGAAAATATTCTAATTATAGTTAACTTTGGAAAAAGATTGGCTTCTGATTCTTCCCTTCCCCAGGTCCACTCGGCGAGCTGCGTTTGGTAATAAAACCAACATTGCGTGTTGACATCACAGAATTACAGAGTTTAATCCAATATAAGACAATGCATAAACTTAGAAATAAGACAATGCACAAACCTACACCAGAAACTGCAGAACAACAGAGACATACATTCCATTACCTGACATAGGAGGAAAGAAAGCAAAGACGTACAAGACATCTTTGGAGAGTTTGCAAGAGCAAAATCTGATCTTTTTCTTCTAATTAGAAAGCTTTATCCTCTTGTATCTAATCCATTCAAAAAGGGGCTGGCCCTCGGTCCTCCAATCAAACGCCATCTCTGACACTGCTAGGGCTTCCCCTTATTTACTGCAAACATCTGGGGTCATTTGCTTCTTTGTTTTAACAAGAAAAGGCGGAAAGCTTGTCCTGGCATCTAGCATTCCTAAAGTCATAAAACACAAGATAAGCTCTCACAGACAGCTTGTGGAATGCGGGGGGCCTCACTTTTGACCTTCTGTAAACCAAGCAGAAATCTCTCCTGCAGGCTTAACTGTTATTCACCCCCCAGGAGATACTCATTCTATGGGCTGGTGGTCTAAATACTTATCCATTAGTAGTTTTAAATCATTAACACAGCCTTGTTCAAAATTAAGAAATATGTTCAAGTGAGAGTGTTTACACATGCCATAAGATTAACTGTATTAAAGTCTAAAAAATAATCATTTTTCTTTAACAGTATCTACTTATCCAGAGACCAAAAACAGAGCCAACTTTTGAATGTAGAAAATAAAATAAAAGAAGGCAAATCACGACTAAACTTATGGTTACAGAGGGATTTATCAATACTAGGACGGATCTACCTAACTAAGATGGAATGCTTATCTAGATGTATCTACCCGGCTTATTCCAATGCCATTCCAAAAAGATTAATTAAATCTATTAACCAAATCAACCTACATTTTATTTGGAGAAATAGACCACATTATATGAAGAAAAGCAGTATGGTTAAAGACGCAAAAGATGGGGGTCTCAAAGTTATTGATTTTGACTGTCTAAATGGGACCATAAAAATAAATTGGTGAAAATCTTGGATCAAACACAGCAACTCCTTTTGGTTTTGTATTCCCAGGACCTTGTTCAAGAAAATTGGAGGATTGGATTTTCTTCTGAGAGCGGACTTTAATGTTGACAAATTGCCAATAACACTATCAGAGTTTCACAAACAAATCCTCTTGTACTGGAAAATGTTAGATGTGCATAACTTCTTACCCCACACAACTGTTCTCTGGAACAACAGATATATTCTGCACCGCAACAAATCTCTGTTCTTTGAAGACTGGTATGGGAGAAATATATGGTCCATAGTAGATTTAATGGATGCCAACGGAGCTTTTTATAATTATAAACAATTTTGCATTAAACATAATTTCAAACCTTTAGAGTCAGACTTTAACAAATTACATAGAGCACTACCCCAAGAATTTGTTTTTTTTAACCAAAAATACTTTGGCATATCATCCAATTCACCCACAATTAGCTACTCTGTCAAAACAAGGGATTAACATTATGGATAGAAAATGCAACCATTTTATCAGAAACTGTTTTAATGAATACCTTTACCCTGAAAGATAAAATAAAAATAACATCCTACAAAAATTTGATAAAAGCTCAATAACTAAACTAAGAACAATTCATCTAGCACTACCTATACACCCAAAGGTGAAATAAACACACTTCAAAATAATGAACAACATTTACCCCTCTAAAGAATTATTGAGACTTCGCTTTGGAATAGATGATAACACAAGTACGTTCTGTGAAAATGACACTGAAACTACGGACCATGTTTTCTTCTCATGTTGAGTGGTGCAAACATTTTGAAGTGATTTGCATAACAACAATTTTCATTCCCAACCGTTATCTCCAGGGACGATATCACTTTTGGTCTAATATTGCAAAGTAAAACTGATGAGCTCTGTATTAATACGATTGTATGTCTAGCTAAATTTTGCATTCATAAATGTAGAATTGTCAAATCATCCCCCAAACTTGTTGTTTTTTTAAATGGGTTTAAGCTATATATAAAATCATTAAAGATTCAGAAAGGTCCTAAAGCACAAAACATATATGATACCCTAAAACGCTTCCCTACAGAAGTAAACAGCTAAAACAAAGACTGAATTCTCCCCTCATGTTATACTTTCTTATTTTCTTTTATTTATATTATTGTTTTTATTTTAAAATTATCTTTATAAAATTCTATTTTGTTTATTTATTTGGTTTTATGTCTTTGATGTTTATGTTAACAGCCCTCTATAGCAAGTCTATGTTATAGATATATTTCAATTTGTGTGAAGAGATGTTCCCCCTGGCTATATTTTCGATGTAACCTGACTTGAAGAAACGAACTCTATGCGGCCATGTTTGTCTGTAAATTTTGAAGTTTTCAATAAAAAAAAAAAAAAAAAAAAAAAAAAAAAATGGCCACCGGCGCTAATTGAGCTTGGCCCTGCTGGTAACTTCCTGTTTCAAAATTATTATTTTTATGCAAATTTAATATTTTGCCAATGAAAACGTGAAATATTGGCTTTAATATCAAACATTTTGAGTTCATGGATTGTTGGTTTGAGTGTTAGTTTGGGTTTTAAAAAGAAAAATGAACGGATCAAACAATTATGACTGAAGGGTTTTCCATGCTCTCCGTGGCGCTCTTTCTGCTGGATTCCACGGGAGAAGGTATGAAGTTTTCTTTCTGTGTTCAATAAGTGTATTTTAAGCATGATAGGTGACAGTTTGATTATTGTTCTTATAAAACAATATGTTTAGGAGCGTTTGAACTTTGTTAGCGGCGAAATTAAAGCGGTGTTAGCAGTTATTTAGCTGCTCTTATGCTACATGAAACTTTGCTAGTGAAAAACTGCAGTGAAGTTAGTTTCAAGTTCGATATTCGCGTTCCGCGGGCCAAGTGGTGTTTAGCTCGCAGCTGATCCGATTTATGTACGCTAATGTCCGCCAGCCGTTCGCTATAGATGAGGCACACTCATTTGTTTTTCATTCTAACTCCTTTTTTAATTTTTTATCAATATTTTTTGTCAAATTGAGTATTTTTCGTCAATAGCTCCCAGGTCATGTGACCTTTGACC
>NW_024038502.1:0-29477 GCF_016077235.1 Cyprinodon tularosa
TAATGAAAATGAAAAAGAGAGATCACATCTCGCCTATCCTGGCTTCTCTTCATTGGCTTCCTGTTAAATCCAGAATAGAATTTAAAATCCTCCTTCTCACATATAAAGCCTTAAATGGCCAAGCTCCATCTGATATCAGAGATCTGATTGTTCCTTATGTTCCTAACAGAGCACTTCGCTCTCAATCTGCAGGTTTACTAGTGGTTCCTAGAATTTCTAAAAGTAGAATGGGAGGCAGATCTTTTATTTATCAGGCTCCTCTCCTGTGGAAAACAAAAAACAGTTTTAGTCCGTGAGGCAGACACCCTGTCTACTTTTAAGGCTAGGCTTAAAAATGATATATTTTTTAAATAAAACTTATAGTTAGAGCGGCTCAGGTTATCCTGAGCTATCTCTATATGCTGCTATAGGCTTAGAATGCTGGAGGACATACAGACTCCTTTTTCATTCACTCTGAAGAATTTGTTATTTGTAATTGTTATACAATCTCTAACGTTCTGCTCTCTCTGCTTTTTCTTATAGTAGCTTCATCTGGTCTGTTCCTGTTTGGCTGTGACTCCATCCTGCAGAGAAATATCAGCTGTGCTGCTGCTATCAACACTACTGATTATAAATGTTGGAGATTGGACTGTTTTTCAGTGTAGTCCTGTTTCTCTGACTGTGACTAACTGGATGTGCTCTCTTCATCCTCTGGCATGGGAGCTGGCTCAGAGCTTGTCTGCCTGGCTGTGTGTTTCCTGGACGGGGCCGCCTGTGGAGGGGGTTTACTGTTGCC
This sequence comes from Cyprinodon tularosa, assembly GCF_016077235.1. Taxonomy (NCBI): domain Eukaryota; kingdom Metazoa; phylum Chordata; class Actinopteri; order Cyprinodontiformes; family Cyprinodontidae; genus Cyprinodon; species Cyprinodon tularosa. Next base: position 776 of record NW_024038502.1, read on the forward strand.
TTTTGTAACTTTGCTTCTATTCTATGTCTGCCTTTCTGTCTCCTTGAACCCCAGTCGGCCTCAGCAGATGGCCGCTCTCACTGAGCCTGGTTCTGCTGAAGGTTTCTCCCTGTTAAAAGGGAGTTTTTCCTGTAAATGATGAGTGTGAATGTTTGACTTCCAGTTCATGAGGTGATGCAATCAACTGGTTTTCTTTTAATAGAAAACTTTGAATCAAGTTGACTGGATGATCTGGTTGAAAGTACCTTGAGATTACATGTGTTGTGTATTGGCGCAATATAGATAAAGTGAATTTAATTAAATTTATACATTTTTTTTGTTTTTTTTGTTTGATATATATAAAAAAAAAAAAAAGAAAAAAAAAACCACACATCAGCCCTCCCATTCTCTCTATGTGGCAACTCACTTAGTAACATTACATTTAGTAGTATCCATATTCTTAAAAGGCCAGATTAAGAAATAAAGGATACAACAAAAGTATTAGAGGAATTAAACAAGACAGTAAAGATCAAACCGGATCAGTCTCTCAGGTCAAGGCTAGTAAGAATGTCCAGGAAGGGAGTCCATATCTGGTCGTACTTAGCCAATGTCCCCCGTGTTGAATGGAGAATCTTTTCAGGAGTGGAGTATGACAACAGTTCGTTGATCCAGTGTTTTTGGTTTGGAGGCTCCATAGATTTCCAATTTTTAAGTATACATTTTTTTGCTGCAGATGATGCTAGTAATATAAAGTATTTCTTACAGGAATTTAATTTCAAAGACATAACATCTCCAAGTATCCAGATCCTAGGGTCAGGTTCTAAAGGTAGCCCACAAACTGATGAAGTTACCTGGAATACATTATTCCAGTAGATTTGCAAGTGTATACAATTCCAAAGCATATGAAGAAGATCCCCTACAGACATCCTACACCTCTGGCATTTGTCAGTGATACTAGCATTCAGCTTATTCAACCTATATGGGGTATAATATATGCGGTGAAGAATATTAAATTGAATTTGTCTATGTTTTGTTGATCTTAATATGGTTTGAGATGAATTTAATAATCTATTCCAGCTTTTATCATCATAGTTGCAGCTTAAGTCCAACTCCCATTTAGATTTTTTTGAGTGTTTGTCATAAGCTGGTGAAGAATCAAGAACAACTTTATAAACATATGAAGTAAGTCCTTTTGTAGTAATACGTTTGGGATCTAATAGACATGATTCAAGCAGAGTTTCCTCTGGTTTATTTGGAAATATTTCTTCTGTTTGATTTAATCCAATGTCTGATCTGCAAATATTTGAAATGATTATGCCTATGCAAGTCAAATATTTCAGATAATTGATCGAAGCTGGTAAAGACATTGTTGGTATAAAGGTCACCAACTGACCTAATACCTTTTCTGATCCAAGTTGGTAGTATACCATCTGCTAAAGGCTGGGGGATGTTGGGATTATTTTTAAGTGGTGTGTTAACCAACAGTTGTATCTTAATGTTCAAGAGAGTATGTAACTGAAGCCATGCATTGTAGGTAGCTAAGATTAAAGGATTTGATGTAATTGTGGAAAGTTGCTTTTTTGAACTCAAAAAGGGGATGGTTGCTAATGAAATGGATTTTAATTCTTGTTGTTCTATCGAGACCCACCTCACATCGTAGTCGTTAGAATGAATCCACATCCATAAAGTACGGAACTGGGAGGCTAAGTAATACATTCTGAAATTTGGAAGATTTAATCCACCTTTAGTACTGACTTAATCATCTTTTCATTATCTGCAGGATATTATTTTGCACAACACTGTGCAGTCATCCCATAATAAGGCTGGGCTGAATTTTCCACAGTAAGTACTGGTTAACTACCCATAAGTTACTTATTAGTTACCCATGCACTCTCTAGCAGTTAATGCAATTTTGTGAACCTTATAGTGAAGTTTTACCCAGTGTTGCATGTATGTTTTTATTATATCTTCCCCATCTGTGTAGATTTTAAATAAAATCAAGTCATGACAAATTACTAACTACACTCATAATAAAACATATAACGTAAGTAGGAACATAAAAACTCTATAGCTACTAAGTGAAACCATTGTCAGAAAAACGTTTTAGTCATGCAAATCATTATGCAATTTTTTTTTTTAATTAAAGGACAGAAAATATTTCTGTATGCATTTGGAACAAGACATCAAAGTATTTCCATTGTCTTCAGTTTGTTCCAACTAAAGATCTCTTTCCTCAGATGATTGGGTTGACAATCTTGCCAATAAAAAGAATGTTTTCTGCGTTTCTCTCTGTGATGATCACCATGAAAGGGCGGTTGAACTTCAACTCTGGGATGGGGCCTTCGATACCGGAGTAATTAACATATCTAATACCAGTAACTGCTGCAGCAGAGACTCCAGCCTCATTTACGTCCAGCGTGGCTTGGTGCACAACCTTTACAGTGCAATTAAAGCAGAGTGAGTTGATTGTGTGAAGATAACATAAGCAAGGATCTTTCCTTCATATTTTCCCATCTTACCTCCGAAACGAGCAGGTTCTTTTCCTCTGCAAGGCCACTCAGATTCGCCTGATCCCCAAACACATCTGTTATTCCCATCCCTTTCAGCACGTCATTTAACTTGGAGGAGGTTTTGATAGAAAACTTGGGAACAAAGATGTTCCATACCCTAAAATAATAATCATAATAATACAGGAACCTTCAATACTTTTCAACCAAGAAAATAAAAAAAAAAACAACCTGATACTTAATGTAGAATCTGTTCACCTTAATTCCATCGACTTCATCCACTTATTGACATGCGCAGGGCTGATATTGTTCTCCAGCATTGTCATATTGTCAGGTAAGAGCAGCAGCATGGAGTAGAGGTTCCTGAGGGGCAGGTGGAGAACTGATGTGTGGATTTCCTGGTCGATATAAGTACTAACATCTTCTTCCATTGTCATCATCTGGACCCTAACCTGGTTAATGATAGATGAACAGTTATGTAGATGTATAATAAAAACAGGATGACTCAGATCTGTTCAGCATGTTCAGCTGTGTGACTGAACCTTTTTGTTTTCTTCCACATTGAAATCATCTTCTCTGGTACATAGAGAAACAAACGGAATTTCCCATTCTCCTGTTTGAGCAGAAAGAGGAGATTTTATGAATTTTTAAAAGCATAACTCAATGAAAGCGAGAGGTCAGGGAACTCATAGGCTGAGACCTTTTACCTTTGTAGTAGATGTAGCTGAGAAGGTACATAACTGTGTTTGGATCCAGGCTTTCTACCAGCTTGTTTATCTTCCCGTTAGTCTTATCAGATACATACTGATTGATGGTATTGGCTGCCTCTGTAGAATTGAGAAAGTCAACACTGAAGCCCTCTGCAGAATAGGACTGCTTCAGGACATCCAGAAACTCCGGCTTTGGCTTGAAGAGTTTGTCCACAAACACAGCCGAGCCTTTCGTGAGGTTTGCAAGGAGCGTACGAAAGGCCTGGTCTACATCTGTCTGAGCAAGCTGGGAGCTGCTGTAGCCCAGAGCACTGAATAGCTGCTGGTGGGTCTCCCCCCGCGCCCCCACAGACAGAGCAGCTAAGGCAGCAGAGATGCTAGCTGGAGAGAAGAAGATGTTTTTGCCTTGAGAGTCAGAATGATCTGATAACTTCTTGTACAGACGGAAGGCAAAGTCCTTGTTTGCTGAGGTCACCAGAGAGAGGTTGTTGTCACTGTCGTCTGCAGCGTTGTCTCGTGCTTCCACACCGTGTCCGATGTGATGACCGCTCCTTCCTACGCAGACCACTGCTAATAAGACCCAGAGAACCCCGAGTGCACGCATCATGAACTAAAACAAAGGGTCAAAAGTGATGTTTGCTTTGGTTAGACAATATTTAGTGATTGACAAAAGCATGGTGGAATCTATAAACCTCTTCATCTGGTTATACAGATGAAGAGGTTAATAGATTTCAGGCTCTAAATTCATTTGTTGTTTTTTATAGTATTTCATACAGAGAGCATTCTTTAGTAGAGTGATTTTTTTTGTATGACAGAACTCTTAAATATTAAATAAAATAAACAAAATTAGTAAATTCTGATTCTTTACAGACAGTATCCCCCATAATATATTATGAGAGATAAAAATGGAACAAATTAACTCACTTTTTCAACTCTCATTTTATGAAAAATAAATGTATCATCTAAAAAAAGATAAAATATATGAAACAATCGCAGTTTAACCTATACTTTAAACATTAATAAATTTTTATCAACTTACCCTCTTTCTTGCTGCAGCTCAGTTTGTCCCAGCTAACACAGGCTGGTTGGAGAAAGAGACGGTTTATATCGTCAATTAGATGAACTTTGATTTGGTTTATTTTCTGTCCAAACTTCATATTTGTTTTACATTTGAGCAGGGGATCAGACGATGACCAAACATGGCATCAAGGTCTGCAGGTGATTCACTAAAAACATACAAAACAAGTGAGCGACTAAATTTAATGTTTATTTGAATCTCCTTATTACTGTTTTAAGGATTGTTCAGTAAAAATGAATCTTTAAAATATTGAATGCCCGTGTGAATGTGAAGAATATGTGTGTGTTTTAGTTTAGAGGAGAGGGGCGTATGTAAAATGGGAGTTATGTGATGTCTGGCAGACAATGAGTTAAAACTATGCATAAATATTTGTGCTGATAAAGACAAAAAGTAAGAAAGAAGTCCTGGTTAGAGTACTGTTAAGAATTAGAGATAAAAATGAAGTGATTAGTATGTATGATGAAGATCTTCGGTAGGATTCATCTCATTTCTACTTTCTTGGCAGATTGGCAAATGTGTTTTTCTTCATTTTAATAGGCAAAAGAGACCATAGAAAATCGCTGTGAACAGGGTTCAAACCTGTGCAGGGAAACCCCATTGGATTTCGAATCCAACGCCTTAACCTCTCGTCCATCACAGCCAGTGTTGAAGTTAAATGTTAGTTATTAGATGGTGTTATAAAACAGGTCAGGGAGTTGAACTGGAAGGATGTAATGATTTGAAACAAAATTAGAGCTCATGATATAAATACATCAAAATTGAACCCTTCTCATAACATACACTGTTTTTTTCTGATGCAGGATGGAAGGGAAGTTGTATCACCTCTTAACAAACATTTAAAACAATCATAATTATGCAACATCAGCTGAAGGTGCTACAATAGACATATACAGCAAACAGAGATTTTTCTATATTTTTGTATCTATATATTGTAGCTTTAATGGTCTTTATTTTTTTTTATTTCAATTTTTCAAAAAAAAAGAGGGAAACAAAACAACAACTAATCAGGGAGAGCAAAATATATATGTATATATAGTATCCACACAAATATGATAGCTTGTCACATTATAACTCTGGGTCTTTTTCCCAGGCCAGGTCCATAAGTCCTGACCTCACCCTACGAGATGTGGTGACATCAAGGTAGTCCAGAAAAGGTTCCCAGGTCCAATAGAATACAAAGCGTTTGTCTTTTAATGCCATAGAAAAAGCCTCAAATGGAATGATACCAGTCACAGTTTGTTTCCACTGATTTAGAGTGGGGGTTTTGTCAGTAATCCACAAGGCCAAGATACATTTCCAGGCGCAGTGTAGCAGAATGTGTAAAAGGTGTCTGTGGCGAAAACCAGCTGGCAGGTCGTCCTCAAGTCCTAACAGGCAAGTCCTTGAGGTATATAATAAATTCAGCAAGGGGATTTTATCCAAAGAGGCAGATTCACAACCAAGCCAAACAGAATCGGGGTCACCTATAAACCATTCTAAAAAAATTTTAAAGTGTGCCACGTGCAAATAATATAACAGGAAAGGGCGGCTAAGCCACCATTCTTAATAGGTAGGCAAAGGAAGCTATATCTCAACCTGGATATTTTTCTACACCAGATACATGATACACTAGCACTATTGAATTCTGCAAGAACCTTCTTTGAAAACATAATTGGCAGCATCTGAAAGTAATACAAATGGCGTGGGAGAATGTTCATTTTGATCAAATGAATTCAACCTAGAAGGGACAGAGGCAGTCCACACCATCTATATATGTTTTATAGTTTGCATGAGAGGGGAAATATTTAATTTATACAGGTCTTTTAAGCATGGCGAAACTCTTATACATAGATTTTATGCTCCTGATTATTCAAAGAAATGAATCTAATACTAGTATCTTGTCTTATGGCGGCAGCTAGAGATTCCATAGCTAGTGCAAATAATAAAGGTCTCAGGGGACAGCCCTGCTGTGTACCCCTTTCAATTGTAAAATTACCAGACCTGAGTCCGTTTGTAATTACAGCTGATAATGGTGATGTGTATAGGATCTGAATCCATTTAATAAAACCCTCACCTAGGCCGAATTCCTGGAGTGTGAAAAATAAGTAAGGCCACTCAACCCTGTCAAATGCCTTCTCTGCATCAAGAGAAATAACTAGGTCTGTATTGTACAGGAAAGAATGCTGAATAATGGTAAGCAGGCGTCTCACATTATGTGATAAAAAAGCCTTCCCCGAATGAAACCAGTCTGATCATTCCTAATAATAGAGGGGAGAACATTTTCCAGACGTGAGGCTAGAACCTTTGCAAGCAGCTTCAGATCCAAATTGAGAACCGATATAGGCCTGTACGAAGAGCACTCTGCAGGTTCTTTCCCCTTTTTTAGTACTAAAGAAATATTAGCCTCCATAAGAGATGGTGGGAGGGCCCCAACTGCAAAAGAGGATGAAACATTTCCAGTAAAGGGTTGAATAGGACAACCTTAAACTTTTTATAAAATTCTGCATTAAATCCATCAGGACCTGGAGTTTTGTTGTTAGAGAGTTGCTGAATTTGATTCTTAGTTTCACTCAGAGATAGTGGCTTACACAGGTTGTCCCTCTGTTCTCCAGTAATTTTTGCTAAATTCAACTTCGTGAAAAAGTTAAACATATCCTGCTATGAGAGTGGGTTCAGCTGAGAGACATATAACTGTTTGTAAAACTTTTGAAAAGAGTAATTATTTTATTATCATAGTTACACATACCAGCTGAATCTCTGATGTGTGAAATATTCTGTGTTGGAGCCCTATTTCGGAGAATATTGGCCAAATATTGATTAGGCTTGTTAGCAAACCCATACTATACACCCTTTGCCTCATAAAGAACATTGATTTTTCCGCATTCTTTGTGAGTAAACTCTCTAAAGCTGTTTTAACCACTTCTAAGTCAATTCTTACTTCTTCACATGGAGATAAAACCGTTAAGTTCAGAACCATAAAACATAACGGCAGGGCTTGATGTTAACCATAGCCCGATCGCCCGGGGCAGGTAGTTTTTATTGTCAGGGGAGTACAAATTTCATTGCATTTGCCCGCCAGGAAAGTGCAATGATCGCAAAACCAAATATTTATCACTCAAAATTACTTTAAAACCAACTACATTTGCTGAGAACGACCCACAAGCGTTGCCAGCGCCATCTTTGTTGTTTTGTACACATTCTTGCGTGATTTGAAAAAGCCGCGTGATTTTCCGCTAGATGGGGTGATTCAGGTCTTGGGGAGAGAATTCTGCAGAGCAGCAGCTGGATGATGAAGTGGTAAAAATCCTTAACGTCAACCCCTGAACGGTGTTGTGGAGACTTGAGGATGATTCTCAGTCAGCTGTGGTAATGGTGAAGGATCCTTCGTGCTGCGACACTTTATCCAGGAAAGCAGCCACTTCTTTGGGATGTTTAAAGACCCTTTCTTGTCCGTTGTACTTGATCCGTAGGACGGCCTGATACAGCATGGCGAAGACGATCCCTCTCTCTTTCAGCTGTTGCTTCACTGGGAAAAATTCCTGACGCTTACATTGAACGGCTGCGGAGAAATCCTCAAATATCATGATTTTGACGCCGTTATACATCAGGGTCTGTGCTTTACGTGCCTCCTGCATAATCCAAAGTTTGTCTTGGAAGTTGTGGAGCTTTATGATAACAGCCCGGGGCCGCTGGTCGGAAGGAGGCTGGCGTCCGCGGGCGCGGTGGCAGTGATCCAGTTTAATGGATCCCCCTTTGAAGCTGGTTTTCAGGATCTCTGGTAGCCAGGCCTTAAAGAAAGCAACCGGGTCAGTGCCCTCGCTGCCTTCAGGGAGCCCAACGATACGTATGTTGCACCTCCGACTCCTGTTTTCTAACTCGTCGATCTTCTCCATAGCCGCCTCCACCTTACACTCGATGTCGGAAAGTTTAGTGGTGTGGTTTGCAACAGCGTCCTCAGTGCTCGTAATGCGGTCTTCAGCCTCTGTAAAGCGGGCATCCAGGGCTGTGATTTTAGACAAACATTCCTCGAGTTTATTCAGAACCGGGTCTATCTTCTTATCAAAGGAGGCCTCCACACCTTTAAGCACTTCAGCAGTTACTCTTCCGACGAAACTGTCTACATCAAGATGACCCAAAAGTGGTCGCGTGTCGTCCTCCATGTTAGCTTGGCTGCTAGATGGCGAGTTTGGTGACTGAACATCTAATACAGGGGGTTTCATGAGCAGGTTAAGTATGTTTTGCCTAGAAGGCGCTCTCTTAGGTCTAGGCATTAAAGACAGTCCACTGAAACCACAGAGTTGCGCAGAAAAAATGGTCAGAAGGATACCGAGCTGTGGGAGCACAAGCAATGAGCTGCTTACTCCGCCATTTGCGTCACGTGACCCCAATGGTCTTTATTTTAATGGTTAACCAAAAATTTTAACTGCATAAAATATTTGTGCAGATAAAAAGCAAAAAGCAACTATGATGTCGTTGTTATAGTAATGTAAAGAATGAAAGAATGCTGCTGTGAAACAATTTAATTTGATTAGAGTATGTAGGTATCATCTAGACCTAATAATAAAAATAATACAGGATATATTTTTTCAGGATATATTTTTGCATTTATTCATAATCTACAGTGTAGATTATGAATAAATGATTAACTAGAACTGGAGCTGTAGTTAATTATTTAACTTATTCAAAATCGCACTGGATCGGCTGTTAAAATCCAATGATTCCCGCCAATTTAGTGACCTCGGCTAGGCTATCAGCCGAGGTATTGATTACCAATCAAAGAACTATTTATCTCTGTTTATTCAAACTTTCACCAAAAGAGGTTGGATCTAGCCTAAGTGATAAACCATTTGTATATGAAACACAAACGACTGCAAGTTAAGCAATGATGTCTTTATTCTAGTAATTGACGATTACAGAAATCTAACTTCAATGATAAACACTACATGCTATTAGAAAAGCCAGTGTGTGTGTGTGTGTGTGAATGACCCCCCTTGCATATGATGAAATGGAGGGGGGCAGCAGCTTGTTAACAATAGGTGGCGATCCTCAACCACGTGGTCACACACAGTTAAACGGAGGCAGATTAGGTCTCAGCTCTGCGCGGTTCCATCTCAAATCAGGTCGAATCTCGGAGGAATTTTAGATCAGTCTGATGCAACAGCAGAGGAATTTGATGGGATTTTAAATCAAGGGAGTTACTTACAGCTATCGAACGAGGGCGTTTCCTTCGCAGACAGACCGTGACTGTGACCGTGACAGACCGCGCAGGTCTTAAAAAACGGAGAAAAGTCCACACAGCGCGCTGCCTCAGAGACTCTGTTTCTGAGGGAGAAAAAGAGAAGAGGAGGGCTTGATGTATGATTCACCGAATTGATTTGGTCCCATTGTGGCAATATATCCCAACACCTCCTCTACTATTGTGTGGAAAGGACTTTCTTTTCTTTGATTTGAGAAGGATTCTTATGAGTTCCTCTTTCTTGGCAAATGAGTTCTACTTCATTTTAATAGACAAAAGAACCCACAGGAAATCGCTGTGAACAGGGTTAAAACCTGTGTGGGGAAAATGTGAAGAACTCAATAACCTGTGGTTTTATCTAAATAATGCCTTAAAAAATAAAGATTTTTGGAAATGTTTATTTGTGTGGCAATGTCTTTTAAAATGTATGCATATTTCCCAGTGAATCCCTGTGATTTCTTTATTCTTTTAGATTTATAATTAGTGTTTTTCAGGTCACTTGATTAACTGTTATTTAATGTACACTGCTCAAAAAAAATTAAAGGAACACTTTGAAAACACATCAGATCTCAATGGGGAAAAAATAATGCTTTTTATTTACGATATTTATGATATGGACTGGGTGATGTGTTAGGAACAAAACGATGCCACATCATATGATGGAAATTAAAATTATCAACCTACAGAGGGCTGAATTCAAAGACACCCCAAAAATTACAGTGAAACACTGATGCGGCAGGCTAGTCAATTTCACTGAAATTTCATGGCAGCAACTCAAAATGGTATTCAGTAATTTGAATGGTCCCCACGTCTATGTATGCATGCCTGACAATGTCGGGGCATGCTCCTGATGAGACGACGGACGGCGTCCTGGGGTATCTCCTACCAGATCTTGAGCAGGGCATCACTGAGCTCCTGAACAGTCTGAGGTGCAACCTGGTGGCGTCGGATGGATCGAAACATAATGTCCCAGAGGTGCTCTATTGGATTAAGGTCAGGCGAACGTGGGGACCAATCAATGGTATCAATTCCTTCATTTTCCAGGAACTGCCTGCATACTCTCGCCACATGAGGCCGGGCATTGCCGTGCACCAGGAGGAACCCAGGACCCACTGCACCACCATAGGGTCTGACAATGGGTGCAAGAATTTTATCTCGATAGCTAATGGTAGTCAGGGTGCCGTTTTCTAGCCTGTATAGGTCTGTGTGTCCCTCCATCTATATTGCGTCCCCATCACTGACCCACCACCAAAATGTTCATGCTGAACAATGTTACAGGCAACATAACGTTCTCCACTGCTTCTCCAGACCCTTTCACATCTGTCACATGTGCTCAGGGTGAACCTGCTGTCATCTGTGAAAAGCACAGGGCGCCAGTGGCGGACATGCCTATTCCGGTCTTCTGTTGCAAATGCCAATCGAGCTCCACGGTGCCGGGCAGTGAGCACAGGGCCCACTGGGTGATGTTGGGCCGTCTGGGCCCTGGGACCACCCTCGTGAAGTCTGTTTCTGATTGTTTGATCAGAGACATTCCCACCAGTGGCCTGCTGGAGGTCTTTTTGTAGGGCTCTGGTGATGCTCCTCCTGCTCCTCCTTGCACAAAGGAGCAGATACCGGTCCTGCTGATGGGTCATAGACCTTCTATGGCCCTGTCCAGCTCTCCTGGAGTAACTGCCTGTCTCCTGGAATCTCTTCCATGCTTACATATTGATGTGCCATCCTGGAGGAGTTGGACTGCCTATGCAACCTCTGTAGGGTCCAGGTAGCGCCTCATGCTAAGAGTAGTGATAGTGACCCTAGCCAAATGCAAATTAGGTGAAAAAGAGTGAGAAAAGATGAAGAGGGGAAGAAACGTCAGTGTCCTCCACCTGTAAAACCATTCCTGTTTTGATGGTCGTCTCGTTGTTGCCCCTCTAGTACATCTGTTGTTAATTTACTTAACACCAAAGCAACTGAAACTGATTAACAACCCCCTCTGCTACTTATCTGAACAAATCAATATACCAGAAGTTTAATTAACTTGATGATATTGAGTAGTGTATTTAATAAAGTAAAGCACCGCTTTTGGTTTCACAGTCTTTCACTGTCTCTACTGTCAACTGATGAAGCACTTGGCCACATGGTGCACTGAAAATAACCAGCTCCTCAACACCACCAAAACGAAGGAGCTCATCATAGACCTCAGGAAAGATTCAACAGGCACCCACGACACCATCCACATTAATGGAATACCCGTTGAATGTGTCTCCAGTTTCAAGTTTCTGGGGACCAACATCTCAGCGGACATGTCCTGGTCAACCAACACCTCCGGCCTGGTCAAGAAGGCTCACCAGCGCCTCTTCTTGAGGAAGAATCAGCTAACCTCAACTATCCTGGTGAACTTCTATCGCCGTGCAATAGAAAGCATCCTAACCAACTGTGTAACAATGTGGTATGGAAGCTGTTCTGTTGCAGAGCACAAGGCACTGCAGCGGGTGGTGAATGCCACCTAGTGCATCACTGGAACTTCACTACCCACCATTGAGCACATCCAGAACAAACGCTGCCTACATCGAGCCCGCAGCTTTCTTAAGGACTCATCTCACCCAGCCCACAGACTGTTTTATCTCCTACCCTCCGGCAGGTGTTTCAGGTGCCTCCGGACCAGAACCAGCAGACAGAAGAACAGCTTTTTCCCCAGAGCTGTCTCTTTACTGAACTCTAACCCTCACGGATAGACTCTACTCTACTTCCTCACACCTACCACCATTTTGCTATTCTGTTTTTTTTTTTTATAAGACTGTAATGTTCACCTGCACTCCTGACTGTTACTATTGTAACAACTGTTTACATGCATCTTGCACTACTCACTTTGACTGAATATTGATTTGCACTGCCGGCTGTTTATGTTTGTACTGCCGACTGTTTATCCACAGTACCAATTGTTTACATTTACATTTGCAATAACGTACTTTAACTGTAATATGCAATTACCTTCCACTGCACTTTAATTTAGATAGATTTTAGCTTCTGTCTTTATTTATTTATTTTATAGTCAAACCCATGTGTATATGCTATTGTACCTAACAGTAAAAACCCTTTTTATAGTAATATCCACCTGTATATTATATTTGGTACATATCCAGCTGTCAATTTAGTTCATAACACTAGTCATCTATATATTATATTCATCGATTAGTAGGATTCTGTTTATAATGGTATTCATCTCTATACTTATTCAGTAGAACCCAGGTCCTGTATTTATGGAACCATTTTTTATCCCACACTTAATGCTATTGCACTTCTGGTTAGACCTAAACTGCATTTCGTTACCTTGTAGCTGTACCTGTGTAATGATGATAAAGTTGAATCTAATCTAATCTATTTGACGGTGTCCTACTGTATATTATACTGACTTTATTTTTTTACAGTGAAGGTAGACTGTTTCTCAGGATTTTTAGTCATAACAATTTACTGTTTTGCTGCACAGTAGGTGAAACTTTTACAGCCTTTCTACAGGGTTTAAGTTAGAAAGTAACAAACTTTGTCTATCCAGAGCAGGGCTGAACATCATGTCATCTTTGTTCTTTTTCTTTGCAAAGAAAAAATGCAGACTGAGTGAAATCCATCGACTTACAGTATGTTACTTGGCTGTGGCTGTTATCTCCATGTAGACTAAGGATTTGAATGGTCACAATTGTTTTTAGATGTGTTCTAAACTACCCTTAGAAGTCACTCAGTCTTTTATTGCACACCACCATTTTATCTCAAACAGTTGTACTGATAGATGACCAAGAAATCTGGCAAAGTTAGAAAATGTTGTTTTGTTTTTCTTAACCAAAGACGTTTACATTTTCTAAATTGTACGTGTTAGGCAATGCGGTTTCAATGAGTTAACGAGTAGAACTTAAATAAATATATCATAATTGAGTGTAGCTCCCATATTATTCCTCTGGAAAAAGTAGCCTTTTTTGTTTGTAGAAATTTACATCTGTAGTTTTCAATATTATGTTTATTTCAAAGCTTTCAAAATTGTGTATTTAGAAACCCTGACGTAAAAGTGCAAAATAATAATTAACTGCTAAACAAATTAGTTGTTCAGCCAATATATTAAAGAGTACCACTTGAGCAAAGATATATATGTGTTAAAAATAACAGAAGGAAATATTGGTAACACCTTACAATAAGGTTAACAAAATGTTTAACTACGAGAGAGTGCCTAGGGAACTAATCAGGTTCTAATCGGTAGATAACCATTACTTACTGAGGAACACCCAGCCCACTGCTATTAAGGAACTACTGCTTATTTAACTGGGAAACACTGAGTAACTAAGCAGGAACTATTGGGTCATTACACTTTATTTAAGGAAAAACAAAAACATTAATTAATTGTCAAGTAATGATTGTAATGAGGATAGTACTTGGTATTATCCTTGACTTTAGAGTATACAAACACAGATAATGGTCAGGTACTGATTGGTAACTACCAATTAGTTCCTGATTAATTACTTTGTACATCCGTGGTAATTATGCAGTCATAATAAGGCTGGGCTGAGTTTTCCCCAGTAAGTACTGGTTAACTACCCATTAGTTACTTATTAGTTACCTATGCACTCTCTAGCAGTTAATGCTATTTTGTGAACCTTATTGTGAAGTGTTACCCAGTGTTGCATGTATGTTTTTATTATATCATCACCACTATGTAGATTTTAAATAAAACCAAGTCATGACTTATTATTAACTACACATAAAAAAATATGAGTAGGAACATAAAAACTCTATAGCTACTAAGTGAAACCATTGTCTTAAAAAAAGTTTAGTCATGGAAACCATTATGCAATGTCTTTTTTTTTTATTAAAGAACAGAAAATATTTGTTTATGCATTTGGAACAAAACATCAAACAAAGTATTTCCATTGTATTCAGGTTGTACCAACAAAAGCTCTCTTTCCTCAGATGATTGGGTTGATAATCTTGCCGATAAAAAGAATGTTTTCTGCGTTTCTCTCTGTGATGATCACCATGAAAGGGCGGTTGAACTTCAACTCTGGGATGGGGCCGATTATAGCGGAGTCAACAACGAATTTAATACCAGTAACTGCTGCAGCAGAGACTCCAGCCTCATTTACGTCCAGCGTGGCTTGGTGCACAACCTTTACAGTGCAATTAAAGCAGAGTGAGTTGATTGTGTTAAGATAACATAAGCAAGGACCTTTCATTCATATTTTCCCATCTTACCTCCGAAACAGTCCGGTTCTTTTCCTCTGCAAGGCCACTCAGATTCGCCCGAACCCCAAATACATCTGTTATTCCCATCCCTTTCAGCACGTCATTTAGCTTGGAGGAGGTTTTGATAGAAAACTTGGGAACAAAGATTTTCCAAAACCTAAAATAATAATCATAATAATACAGGAACCTTCAATACTATAATATCAATCAAGACATTAAAAAACCCAACCTGATACTTAATGTAGAATTTGTTCACCCATATTTAATCAACTTCATCCACTTATTGACATGCGCAGGGCTGATATTGTTCTCCAGCATTGTCATATTGTCAGGTAAGAGCAGCAGCATGGAGTAGAGGTTCCTGAGGGGCAGGTGGAGAACTGATGTGTGGATTTCCTGGTCGATATAAGTACTAACATCTTCTTCCATTGTCATCATCTGGACCCTAACCTGGTTAATGATAGATGAACAGTTATGTAGATGTATAATAAAAACAGGATGACTCAGATCTGCTCAGCATGTTCAGCTGTGTGACTGAACCTTTTTGTTTTCTTCCACATTGAAATCATCTTCTCTGGTATCATAATGGTCAAACGGAGATTCCCATTCTCCTGTTTGAGCAGAAAGAGGAGATTTTATGAATTACTAAAAGCATAACTCAATGAAAGCGAGAGGTCAGGGAACTCATAGGCTGAGACCTTTTACCTTTGTAGTATATGTAGCTGAGAAGGTACATAACTGTGTTTGGATCCAGGCTTTCTACCAGCTTGTTTATCTTCCCGTTAGTCTTATCAGATACATACTGATTGATGGTATTGGCGGCCTCTGTAGAATTGAGAAAGTCAACACTGAAGCCCTCTGCAGAATAGGACTGCTTCAGGACATCCAGAAACTCCGGCTTTGGCTTGAAGAGTTTGTCCACAAACACAGCCGAGCCTTTCGTGAGGTCATCATGAGCTGCTGTGTTTGCAAGGAGCGTACGAAAGGCCTGGTCTACATCTGTCTGAGCAAGCTGGGAGCTGCTGTAGCCCAGAGCACTGAATAGCTGCTGGTGGGTCTCCCCCCGCGCCCCCACAGACAGAGCAGCTAAGGCAGCAGAGATGCTAGCTGGAGAGAAGAAGATGTTTTTGCCTTGAGAGTCAGAATGATCTGATAACTTCTTGTACAGACGGAAGGCAAAGTCCTTGTTTGCTGAGGTCACCAGAGAGAGGTTGTTGTCACTGTCGTCTGCAGCGTTGTCTCGTGCTTCCACACTAGAGACTGCCATTTTTTCGGGGAATCCCACGGGTCACGTGATTCCCATGAGTAACGATCACGTGATTGGGACGGTACAGGATTAAACATTAACGGGAGCAGACGGGAGCGGGAGCAAACCAATAATAACAACAACAACAAAAAAAAAACTAGGATCGATGCCAAAAAATAAAATAAAATAGAAAGAAAAAAAATCCCGCACTGGCGCGCCGCCGCCATTTTGTAGTTTTTTTCCTTGAAGCCTACACTATAATGCGAGTCAAAAAAACTACACGACCCAAAAACCAACAGTGCTTCCGCTCTGAGTTTTTCACCAGCGCTCAAAAAAAAACAAAAAAATAAAAACAAGAATGGGAGTGGAGCAGGAGCGGGACTCATTCTGAATGAGAGCGGGATGGGAGTGGGAGTATATTTATTATTATTATTTAGTGATTGACAAAAGCATGGTGGAATCTATAAACCTCTTCATCTGGTTATACAGATGAAGAGGTTAATAGATTTCAGGCTCTAAATTCATTTGTTTTTTTTTTATAGTATTTCATACAGAGAGCTTTATTCAACAGAGTGATTTTTCATTTTATTTTATGACAGATCTCTTTAAATATTAAATAAAATAAACAAAACTTGTACATTCTGATTCTTTACAGAAAGTATCCCCCGTAATATATTATGAGAGATAAAAATGGAATTAATTAACTCACTTTTTCTTTTTTCATTTTATGAAAAATAAATGTATCTTTAAAAAAAAAAAAAACAATAAAACAATCACATTTTAACATATACCTTAATAATCAACACCGTTTTCTGTAAATTTTTAACAACTTACTCTTTTTCTGGCTGCAGCTCAGTTTGTCCCAGCTAACACAGGCTGGTTGGAGAAAGAGACGGTTTATATCGTCAATCAGATTAACTTTGATTTGGTTTATTTTCTGTCCAAACTTCATATTTGTTTTACATCTGAGCATGGGATCAGACGATGACCAAACATGGCATCAAGGTTTGCAGCTGATTCTCAAAAAACTACAAAACAAGTGAACAACTAAATTTAATGTTTATTTGAATCTCCTAACTATCGTTTTAAGGATTGTTCAGTAAATATGAATATTTAAAATATTGAATGCGTGTGTGAATGTGAAGAATATGTGTGTGTTTTAATTTTGAGGAGAGGGGCGTATGTAAAATGGGAGTTATGTGATGTTTGGCAGACAATGAGTTAAAGTGAAGCTAAGATTAGCAGGTTAGTTATAACAGTATTCAGGCAAAGAAGTAATCCTACTGGGTAAGATGGCCGTTCTCTCCATTATACATTTCATTTAGCTTTTTTCTTGGTGCTAGGTCATGTCTTTTAGTCAGCCTATCATGTTCTCTGTTTAGATTTCTTCATGAGAAAACAAGAACACCCATTCCAGACTACAGTTGAAAAGAAGAGGATCAGTGATTCACCTCAGGTTGCACTCGTAGCTCTCCTTTTAATTTAATCTACATGTAAAAAAAAAAAAAAAACTCAGATTAGCTCTTATTAACCCAAAGTTAAAAATGAATCCACGTTCTAATAAATACCTAAAAGTAATACATAAAAGTTGCATTGTTTTTTTTCTCAGTTTTTTAGGAAATAGCCCATTAAACTGAAAATACAATATTGGAGTCAAGGAAATAATTGTCATCTATATTCTGGAGAACATTTATAGTATTTGAATAACCATTACTTATTGGGGAACAGCCGGCCCATCACTATTATAGGAAAACTGCTTTGTTATCTGTGAAACAGAGAGGAACTAATGTATAGTTTCACTTTAGTTAAGGGAACAGAAAAACATTAGTTAATTGTCAGATAGTGATTAATACTGATTGGTTAATCTCTATAATGGTTTACTTTACTTTAAGCTAGGGGGACCAAACGTCCGTATTTTCCGGGACATATCCGTATTTCACGTCCTCTCCTGTTTTTTAAAATTACCTTCATTGGACCATTACATTTACAGGCACTAGGGCACTGCACACGGAGCTGCGTGTGACGTAATCCCTCAGTGATTAACTGAACTGTTTAACTAGAGCAGTCGAAGGCAATCCTAAACAAATGTGTTTTTAGTCTTGATTTAAAGGAACTCAGGCTTTCTGCACTTTTACAGTTTTCTGGAAGTTTGTTCCAGATAAGTGGAGCATAGGAACTAAATGCTGCTTCTCCATGTTTAGTTCTGGTTCTAGGTATGCAGAGCAGGCTGGAGCCAGAAGACCTGAGTGGTCTGGAGGGTTGATACACTGATAGCAAGTCTGTGATGTATTTAGGTGCTAAGCCATTCAGAGATTTATAGACTAACAGAAGTATTTTAAAGTCTATTCTCTGAGATACAGGGAGCCAGTGTAAGGACTTTAGAACTGTAAATGTAGCTTGCCACCATCAGTGTGTGAGTGTGTGCGTGAATGGGTGAATGAATGTAGTGTAAAGCGCTTTGGTCAAGTCTCCTAACTTGAATAAAGGCGCTATATAAGTACATGCCATTTACCATTTACCATAACTGGGGTGATGTGCTCTACTTTCTACTTAGTGAGGACACGGGCAGCAGCGTTCTGGATCAGCTGCAGCTGTCTGATCCACTTTTTAGGCAGACCTGTGAAGACTCCGTTGCAGTAATCAATTCGACTAAAAATAAACGCATGGATTAGTTTTTCCAGATCATGCTGAGACATTAGTCCTTTAATCCTGGAAATGTTCTTCATTTGATAGAAAGCCAACCTTGTAATTGTCTTTAAATGCTTTTGGATTAAATGGATGGTAAAACAAGTCAGGGAGACAAATGGATGGACACAATTAAAAACAATATAAAACTGTGCATAAATATTTGTGCTAATAAAAATTAAAAAGTAAGAAAGAAGTCCTGGTTAGAGCACTGTTAAGAATGAGGGAAAAACAATGAAGTGATTAGTATGTATGATCAAGCTCTTCTGTACTATTGTGTGGAAAGGACTTGATTTAAAGCTACAGTGTGTAATAATTACAGGGATATACAGTCAGAAATGTAATATATTATACATAACTATGTTATTTATCATCATCTACGAGCTCAGCCTCTTAACCTTAATATTTGCGTTGCCTTAGAATTCGTTATTTATAATTACATAGGAGCGGGTCTCGCAGCCATGGAGACAGACATCTTTGCGCTACGGCAGCGCAGAGGCAACAAACTAGCGATTGCGAGATCGCCCATTACGCTCGAAAGTAACTACGGCAAGTTGAGAGAGATGAACTGAGACGGTACTGAACAATAGATGGCAGTATTAAAATTATCTATGTAAACAAACCTCATCACTTGAGAATGTAGGTGATGCGGACGTCGTGGAAGACATTTTGTCCCGTAACGCTCGCCGTACTGTTGGGGGGGAGAAGCGGTGGGGGGAGATGTTCATGTTGCTGCGGTCTGCAGTCTGGACGTTAGATGTCGCTGAAACTTACACACTGTAGCTTTAATGTATTGAGGATTCATATGAGTTCTACTTTCTTGGCAGATTGGCAAACATATTCTTCATTTTAATCGACAAAAATGCGGAAGCATATTGCATTCACCAAAACAAAAAAAGTCTGACAGCTTATCTCATAATTACTAGATCAGTATCTCATAGTTACGAGATTTTTCTAATAATTATGAGACATTATCTCATAATTACGAGATAAAGATCTCGTAATTATGAGGTACTGATCTCGTAATTACGAGATCTTGTTTCGTAATTCTGAGATCATATCTATATATTTGGTTACGCTTATTTGAGCCCGTAAGGTAGAATCTCTCACAAAACTGGTCTTCATGATTACTTATTAAGAATATCTGCATCTGCTCCACTGAACAGTTCTCTGTACCCAGGTCTAATATGATATCCGTTGGAGTTCCGCTTCTGTTTTTCACTTCCATCCATCTATAACCCTGGGATTACTACTTGTGGAGTAAGCATGCAGCGATATGACCATACGCGAAAATCCATCAACAGCCCTATTAATACAGATTGCGTATGGTTTTAGTTTTACATATGAATCGACATGCTGCATAAAGTTGGGACCTGGTCATTTTAAACGATTCTGAAGCTGTCATGATCTCGGCGCTGATGTTTCAGTTTTTCCCTTTGCTCCTTGCTCCCCTGTCTAATTATTCCTGCGGCTGATTAACCCCAATCATTTGATGGACAGTTCTATGTGACACCACCAAACCAGCTTAAATTCTTTTCAGACGCATTCATTTACAACCATAAAGCAGCCTGTGTTGGTTTAATTGCTCCTGCATGAAAAGTAAAGTCAGAGTGGGCTTCATCGCCTAAAACATTCTAAGGATTTACTTTACAATGCAGACAAATTAAAATAAATTCAGTCCACATTAAGGAAACTCTGTATTTCCCAGTGTTGCATACCTAAAAGGAAATAAAAGCATATTAAATCCAGCAACCCACTCATTGTCCACAGGGCAGCACGAGGGACACGGTCGAATGCCTTCTCCAAGTCCATAGGATTTCCTAAAAGTGCGTTCACGAGTCTACGGAAACCGCGGCAGACCAAACCAGATGAAAGACATCCTATACGCTGCTGTTTATGCTCTAAAAACATTCTAAATGACTTCATTTCGAGTAAATTATGGATGCTACCCACTCAGGACACTTGGAATACATTGGACGAGCAGTATGGAGGAATATTGACACGTTTTTTGTGGACTTTTATGGACCTTTCTGCCTCGGGCACAATAGACCTCCATTATTTGAATGTCAGCAGACAGCAAGAGGCCTCCCAGATCTCCAGATGCATTTGAGATATCAAAAAAGTACTCCAGAGTGTTGTTCAGCATGGGGGTGAGTAGAAAATGAAGGCTAATCATGTTCTGGGTGTACTATTCCTTTAAAATCCTCCGGAGTGTGCCTGCTGGGTTAGTCTGTTGGCCAGTGTTCTGTCATGTTTGGGTTGTGTTACTAGCCCAAATGCAGAACACACTCCGAGACAGGGGAAAAAGTTCAAAAGTTTATTAAACACACAGGTTTGAACACAGAACTGGTTCTGGGGAAAATGTAGTCCAGGACTGGTCACGACTGATTTTCACTGCGGAGGGGGACAGAATGGTTAGCTAAAGTCCAGGTAATCTTGCTGGTTGAGTGGGCGCAGGCTTGTACCTGTTCAGAGGTTTGAGCAGAGCGGCAGAGGGAGAAACCTGGAGGGTCCAGAGGCTGACGGCAGGCTGAGGGCTAACAGGTTTGATTCTCCAGGGTTCCTCCGTGATCAGACAGACTGGTTTCAAACAGAGAAACTCTTCCAGAGTTTCTGATCTCCAGGGTTCTTCAGTAATCTGACAGACTGGTTTCAGACAGAGATACTCTTCCAAAGTTTCAGGTTTCAGACAGGTCCTTCCTAGAAGCAGAGAGGACAAAAACAGGCTAGGTTCAGGTTCAGGTTATCAGGGAGACAAGATTCAGGCAGGCAGGTTGGCTCAGGCTTGCTAACCATAACTGGCAAAACACTCTGGCACTGGAGTGTTGTCCACAGCCCACTTAAGTACTGGTCTCCTGATGAGCAGATGAGAAGCAGCTGGTGAAGTCAGCTCCAGCTTCAGGAGAGCCAGTACGCCATCTGGTGGAGGAAGGTAGACAGCACCCCAGATCCCAACAGAAGAACAAACCATCAGGAAGGGATCCTTGGCGCCCTCTGGTGGGCAAGCCTCTGGATCCCAACAGAAATCCTGTCCATAAAAGTTATGAACAGGACCGGTGACAGAGGGCAGCCCTGTCGGAGCCCAAAATGCACCGGGAACAGGTCCGACTTAATGCCGGCAATGCGAACCAGACTCCTGCTCCGCTTGTACAGAGAACGGATGGCCCCTAATAAAGGGCCCCCGACTCCATACTCCTGGAGCACCCCCCACAGGGCAGCACAAGGGACACGGTCGAATGCCTTCTCCAAGTCCATAAAACACATGTGGACTGGTTGGGCAAACCATGAACCCCAAGCACCCCGTCTCTTCTTCCCCCATGAAAGGCGTGTCTGTTGGGTTGAGGAGATCCTCAAAGTATTCAGTCCACCGCCTGACAATATCCTCCTTCAAGGTCAGCAGCTCCCCACTCCCACTGAAAACAGTGTTAGCGAAACACTGCTTTCCCCTCCGGAGGTGCCGGACGGTTTGCCAGAATCGCTTTGAGGCCAACTGATAGTCTTTTTCCATGGCCTCTCCGAACTCCTCCCAGGCCCGAGATTGGCTTCACGGTACCTGCTTGCTGCTTCAGGAGTCCCACAAGCCAGCCAAGCTCGATAGGACTCCTTCTTCAGCTTGACAGCATCCCTTACTATCGGTGTCCACCACCGGGTTCGGGGATTGCCACCACGACACGCACCGCAAACCTTACGGCCACAGCTATGGGCAGCTGCATCGACAATAGAGGCAGAGAACACAACCCATTCGGACTCCATGTCTCCAACCTCCCTCGGAACCTGTGAGAAGCTCTCTCGGTGGTGGGAGTTGAACACGTCCCTGACCAAGGGTTCCACCAGACGTTCCCAGCAGACCCTCACTCCACGTTTGGGCCTGCCGAGTCTTTCAGGCTTCCTCCTCTTCCAGCGTATCCAGCTCACCACCAGGTGGTGGTCGGTGGAAAGCTCTGCCCCTCTCTTCACCCGAGTGTCCAGGACATGCGGCCGAAGATCAGAAGATACGACTACAAAGTCGATCATCGACCTTCGGCCTAGGGTGTCCTGGTGCCAAGTGCACCGATGGACATCCTTATGCCTGAACATGGTGTTCATTATGGACAATCCGTGACTTTCACAGAAGTCCAATAATGAGACACTACTCGGGTTCAGAGCTGGAGGCCCGTTCCTCCCGATCATGCCCCTCCAGGTTTCACTGTCGTTTCCCACGTGGGCGTTGAAGTCTCCCAGTAGAATGATGGAATCCCTGGGAGGGGCGCTTTCTAGCACCCTCCCCAGGGATGCTAAGAAGGCCTGGTACTCCGTACTGCCGTTCATAGGCCGAAACAACTGTCAGAGTCCTCCCTTCAACCCGAAGGCGAAGGGATGCGACCCTCTCGTCTACCGGGGTGAGACCCTCTGAGAAGGCTGAGCTAGGGGGACACAAGCAGCCCCACCCCCGCTCTCCGCCTCTCCCCGCGGGTCACTCCAGAGTATAAGAGAGTCCAGCCTCTCTCAAGGAGCTGGGTTCCAGAGCCCTGGCTGTGCGTAGAGGATGAGCCCAACTATTTGTAGCTGGTATCGCTCCACCTCCCGCACAAGTTCGGGCTCCTTCCCCGCCAGTGAGGTCACATTCCAGATCCCTAGAGCCACTTTTTAGGCAGACCTGTGAAAACACCATTTCAGTAATCAGTTCGACTAAAAATAAATGCATGGATTAGTTTTTCTAGATCATGCTGAGACATTAGTCCTTTATTCCTGGAAATGTTCTAAAGGTGATAGAAAGCCAACCTTGTAATTGTCTTTAAATGCTTTTGGAGGTTCAAGTCTGAATCCTGCACTACACCTAGACTTCGGGCCTGATCAGTGTTTACTAGCTGAAGCGACTGAAGCTGTGTGCTAACTTTAGATCTCTCCTCTATTGGTTCAAAGATTATTACTTCAGTTTTCTTTTTATTCAGTTGAAGAAAATGATGGCACATCCAGGCATTGATTTCTTCTAAGCATTTCCTCAGTGCTTGAATTGGTTCATAGTCACCTGGTGACATGGTGATGTAAAGCTGTGTGTCGTCTGCATAGTTATGGTAGCTGATGTTGTTGTTTTTAAGCAAGATGGGTCATTACACTTTACTTAAAGGCAAACAAAAACACTAATTAATTGTCAAGTAATGATTGTAATAAGGATAGTACCTGGTATGATCCTCGACTTTACTTTAGGATATACAAACAAAGATAATGGTCAGGTACTGATACGACTTAATATTATGCTTGACTCAACAGATTACGTATTATAATAGCCAGCCAATAATTTGGTATTGAGTAAAGTAGTTTTTCATAGGCTGTGATTTCAATGCTTGAGGTTTATTCAAAACCAACACTCAGAATTTCTACCCTAACTTTGCAGTAACGAACCAGTAGTCCTCTAATGTATTTTAATGTGTTTTGGAATTTTGTGAAGCACTTTGTGACCTCAAAGTCTGTGAAAAGTGCTATATCAATAACCATTACTTTCTTACTAACTATTTAACTATATTTTAGTTTCTTTATTAGTTCCACTTTGGTTTCCTTGGTAACTACCAACTAGTTCCTGGTTAATTACTCTGTATATCTGTGCTAACTGTGCAGTCATCCCATAATAAGAATGGGCTGAGTTTTCTCCAGTAAGTACTGGTTAACTACCATTAGTTACTTATTAGTTACCTATGCACTCTCTAGCAGTTAATGCAATTTTGTGAACCTTGTGAAGTGTTACCCAGTGTTGCATGTATGTTTTTATTATATCATCGCCACTGTGTAGATTTTAAAGAAAACCAAGTCAGGAAATATTATTGACTACACGTAAAAAAAATATGAGTAGGAACGTAAAAACTCTATAACTACTAAGTGAAACCATTGTCTTAAAAAAGTTTTAGTCAAGCAAATCATTGTGCAATCTCTTTTTTTTATTAAAGAACAGAAAATATTTGTTTATGCATTTGGAACAAGGCATCAAACAAAGTATTTCCATTGTATTCAGTTTGTACCAACAAAAGCTCTCTTTCCTCAGATGATTGGGTTGATAATCTTGCCGATAAAAAGAATGTTTTCTGCGTTTCTCTCTGTGATGATCACCATGAAAGGGCGGTTGAACTTCAACTCTGGGATGGGGGCTTCTCTGGGTATAATTAGAGAGTATCTAATAAGAGTAACTGCTCCAGCATAGACTCCAACCTCATTTACGTCCAGCGTGGCTTGGTGCACAACCTTTACGGTGCAATTAAAGCAGAGTGAGTTGATTGTGTTAAGATAACATAAGCAAGGACCTTTCCTTCATATTTTTCCATCTTACCTCCGATACAGTCAGGTTCTTTTTCTCTGCAAGGCCACTCAGATTCGCCTGATCCCCAAACACATCTGTTATTCCCATCCCTTTCAGCACGTCATTTAAGTTGGAGGAGGTTTTGATAGAAAACTTGGGAACAAAGATTTTCCATTCCCTAAAAAGATAATAATAATAATACAGGAACCTTCAATACTATAATATCAATCAAGACATTAAAAAACCCAACCTGATACTTAATGTAGAATCTGTTCACCAATATTTCATCAACTTCATCCACTTATTGACATGCGCAGGGCTGATATTGTTCTCCAGCATTGTCATATTGTCAGGTAAGAGCAGCAGCATGGAGTAGGAGTTACTGAGGTGAAGGTGGAGAACTGATGTGTGGATTTCTTGGTCGACATAAGTACCATAATATGTTCTGTGGCTCATCATCTGGACCCTAACCTGGTTAATGATAGATGAACAGTTATGTAGATGTATAATAAAAACAGGATGACTCAGATCTGCTCAGCATGTTCAGCTGTGTGACTGAACCTTTTTGTTTTCTTCCACATTGAAATCATCTTCTCTGGTATCATAAGGGTTGAACGGAGTTTCCCATTTTCCTGTTTGAGCAGAAAGAGGAGATTTTATGAATTACTAAAAGCATAACTCAATGAAAGCGAGAGGTCAGGGAACTCATAGGTTGAGACCTTTTACCTTTGTAGTAGATGTAGCTGAGAAGGTACATAACTGTGTTTGGATCCAGGCTTTCTACCAGCTTGTTTATCTTCCCGTTAGTCTTATCAGAAACATACTGATTGATGGTATTGGCGGCCTCTGTAGAATTGAGAAAGTCAACACTGAAGCCCTCTGCAGAATAGGACTGCTTCAGGACATCCAGAAACTCCGGCTTTGGCTTGAAGAGTTTGTCCACAAACACAGCCGAGCCTTTGGTGAGGTCATTATGAGCTGCTGTGTTTGCAAGGAGCGTACGGAAGGCCTGGTCTACATCTGTCTGAGCAAGCTGGGAGCTGCTGTAGCCCAGAGCACTGAATAGCTGCTGGTGGGTCTCCCCCCGCGCCCCCACAGACAGAGCAGCTAAGGCAGCAGAGATGCTAGCTGGAGAGAAGAAGATGTTTTTGCCTTGAGAGTCAGAATGATCTGATAACTTCTTGTACAGACGGAAGGCAAAGTCCTTGTTTGCTGAGGTCACCAGAGAGAGGTTGTTGTCACTGTCGTCTGCAGCGTTGTCTCGTGCTTCCACACCGTGTCCGATGTGATGATCGCTCCTTCCTACGCAGACCGCTGCTAATAAGACCCAGAGAACCCCGAGTGCACGCATCATGAACTAAAACAAACGGTCAAAAGTGATGTTTGCTTTGGTTAGACAATATTTACTGATTGACAAAAGCATGGTGGAATCTATAAACCTCTTCATCTGTATAACCAGATGAAGAGGTTTATAGATTTCACGCTCTAAATTCATTTGTTGTTTTTTATAGTATTTAATACAGAGAGCCTTCTTCAGAAGAGTGATTTTTTATTGTATTGAACTCTTTAAATATTAAATAAAATAAACAAAACTTGTAAATTCTGATTCTTTACAGACAGCATCCCCCATAATATATTATGAGAGAAAAAATGGAATTAATTAACTCACTTTTTCTTTTTTTATTTTATGAAAAATAAATATATCTTCTAAAAAAAACAAAAACAATAAAACAATCACATTTTAATTCAATTTCAATTGAGTTTATTTATATAGCGCCAAATTCACAACACATGTCATCTCAAGGCACTTTACAGTTCAACCAGATCATACAGTCAAATTTTAACATATACCTTAATAATCAACACCGTTTCTGTACATTTTTATCAACTTACCCTTTTTCTGGCTGCAGCTCAGTTTGTCCCAGCTAACACAGGCTGGTTGGAGAAAGAGACTGTTTATATTGTCAATCAGATGAACTTTGATCTGGTTTATTTTCTGTCCAAACTTCATATTTGTTTTACATTTGAGCAGGGGATCAGACGATGACCAAACATGGCATCAAGGTCTGCAGCTGATTCACTAAAAATCTACAAAAGAAGTAAACGACTAAATATAATGTTTATTTGAATCTCCTAATTACCATTTAAGAATTGTTTAATAAATATGAATATTTAAAATATTGAATGCCCGTGTGAATGTGAAGAATATGTGTGTGTTTTAGTTTTGAGGAGAGGGGCGTATGTAAAATGGGAGTTATGTGATGTCTGGCAGACAATGAGTTAAAGTGAAGCTAAGATTAGCAGGTTAGTTATAACAGTATTCAGGCAAAGAAGTAATCCTACTGGGTAAGATGGCCGTTCTCTCCATTATACATTTCCTTTAGCTTTTTTCTTGGTGCTAGGTCATGTCTTTTAGTCAGCCTATCATGTTCTCTGTTTAGATTTCTTCATAAGAAAACAAGAACACCCATTCCAGACTATAGTTGAAAAGAAGAGGATCAGTGATTCACCTCAGGTTGCACTCGTAGCTCTACTTTTAATTTAATCTACATGTAAAAAAAAAAAAAAATTCAGATTAGCTCTCAATAACCCAAAGTTAAAAATGAATCCACGTTCTAATAAATACTTAAAAGTAATACATAAAAGTTGCATTGTTTTGTTTCTCAGTTTTTTTTAAAGAAATAGCCCATTAAACTGAAAATACAATATTGGGGTCAAGGAAATAATTGTCATCTTTATTCTGGAGAACATTTAGAGAATTTCAATAACCATTACTTATTGTGGAACATCCAGTACATCGCTATTATAGGAAAACTGCTTTGTTATCTGCGAAACAGAAAGGAACTAATGTATAGTTTCACTTTAGTTAAGGGAACAGAAAAACATTAGTTAACACTGTCAGATTAAGTAGTGATTGGTTAGTCGCTACCTACTTGATATAATGGTTTACTTTACTTTAGGCTATACAAAAACATTGCTTAATAGTGATGAAAATGGATGATAAAACAGGTCAGGGAGACAAATGGATGGAAACAATTAAAAATAAATAAAACTGTGCATAAATATTTGTGCTGATAAAAACAAAAATTAAGAAAGAAATGGGGCAAAAGGGTCTGCCTGCCTGCGCGGGGGAAAGAAGGAAAAAAGAGAGAAAAGGGGAAAAAAAGGAGGAAAACATGTACTATATCAATTTCTATCTACTTTTTTTTACCTTCCCAACATTTCTTACTGTCATTTCTGCACTTATTTCAGGCTTTATCATCACATTAATTTTTATGTTTCTTGCGGGATTTGAACCTGTGCTTGGGCAATACCGCTTGCATCTTAGGGCATTCCAGAGCTAGAGGTACACATGCAGTGTATTCTGGGTTATGTAGTAACTTTAACAAAGGAACTGTTTTGCCCTATAAATCAGCCTAGTAAAAACCCTGTGATAAATCACACAAATGCATTCAAAGCAAATTTTCTTGTAAATAAAAATATTATAAATGAGAAGTAATTATGGCTTTAGTTTTAACAATTCAATTCAATAGGTAACCCCCACTGGTATTCAAAAAAATTAATAAAAACATGAAGGTTGTTCTTAACTCAAAAAAAATGATGAAACCTTTATTTTGAGAAACAGAGAAACAGAGGGTAACAGAAACTAAAATTTTTCCTCCAGTCTTCCTGGGTAAGTCCAGAGGCAGGACAATACCAACGCCCTTCAGCTGGGTGTGTCCAGTCTTTTTGCTTTTGTCCTGGCCACACACCTTGCACGTGTTAGTGGGATTTTTCCTTCGCTAGCCCCTTCCAGGTGGCTCCCC